>NW_024582596.1:527029-530630 GCF_018398535.1 Haplochromis burtoni | reverse complement strand
TTGAGACTTGAGGATAAAGACTTGAGACTTACTTGAGACTTGCAAAACAATGACTTGGTCCCACCTCTGCCAGAGTCATCTCTCTCTGTGGCTTCCTCCACTACACACACTCCTCCCACCAGTCTCCTCTGTCGCTGTAAAAGGGGAGAGAGTCGTTAGTCCCACCATAATCACCTGTTCCCTCTGACATTCCGCACCTCACTTACTGGGAGCCGCATCAATATCGGGGAGGGACTGCTGGAGGTGATGGCAACCGGGATACGTCCACCATGAGTGCCCGTGGTCGGACGTGGGACAGGCGTTCCATGTTGCCAGCCCTAAAACACCCTCCCTTGGTCTTAGAGGGATGTAAAGTATAGTGGTCAGGTGCCAGGCTATGATGGATTCGTACTGCACACAGACCAAACCCTGGTTCGGCCTGCATGGGGCATTGTTGGAGGCAAAGTGGGTGGAGGTTAGGTGTATTCATCGGGACATAAACAAATATCCTATAGTGCTGCGACAAATTAAAAAGGGCATATGGGATATGATAAAACTCTGGAGTGAATAAAAGCCTGATTTTCAGGTGGATGTGTGTTGATGCTGTGTTTCCTGCTCCAGGCTGGGGGCCAACACCACATCCCAAGACCATTAGGCAGCACCCACTCCAGCTCTCCATCGCCACCAACTCAGGAAGACACACAGACAGAGGCCACCACACACCAGTAGTCCCAGCGACCATCCTCATCCACCCACAAGCCAAACAGGGAAACGAGACTATAGCCAACCACTAAGGAATGGAATTATTCAGTGGGGACTAGAAAGAGAGAAATTCATCCAGTTGGTTTCTGGAAGAGGCAGACTAATGTGATCAAGAAGTAAATTTATATGGTGACTGATACATAAGCTGCTTTCGATTTCCAGTTTACGAGAATAGTTTTCTTGGCAATCTTCCGGTATGAAGGATTTCATTTGCTGATATTGTCATGGGCAGACCCATGTAGATGTAGGACTCTCTGATGAATGCAGTGCATTTATTTACAGTGAGGTAAATAGTACACAACAATAAATCCCTGTGCTCACAGTGTCTTCGTGCCCTGTCTTCTCCCAGTGTCCATAGTCCATGTCTCTGCTCCCTAGTGTCTGTGTACCCCATGCTCGCTGCCCTCTCGTTTCGGCACTCCTGCTGGGAAATTGCAGAGGCAGCCGTTAGTACAATGCGACAGACTCACACTCACTGACTGACTCACACACACACACACACACACACACACACACATGGGACACACACACACACACACACACACACACACACACACACACCAGTAAAAGGGAAAACAAGGGACAACAATACAATACATGGATATGGCAGGTCACCTTGCAAGGACCGCTAAGCCAAACCCATCAATATATAAACAAGTCCATAACTACTCATGGACCCTGGGTCCTTGACAGACAGAAAATGAAATTAAAGAAATGTAGTTCTTCAGATGAAATAAACTTTCCATCTTGTATAATATGTTCTAGAATTTGTATCCCTTTCACATGCCACAATGAAAAACTTTGTATTTTCTTTTTCTGATAAATATCTGGATTATTCCAAATGGGTGTAAGTTTACATGGGATATGTGAAGACTTGGCTATTCATGCTGGAGCTGAGAAAGGCAGATTAGCGATTTTTACCTTTCCACAGAATGCTTGTTAGCTAGCTCCTGTCTAATAAGCTTGGTTTAATGCATTTTGGATTAAATAAGTAAACTTAAATAAGTAAACAGTAAACTTTAATATTGAGGTTTCCATTCTCAAAAATGCACGTGCATGTTCCAGAAATGGTAAACCTCAACACTGAAGTTTACCGGAAGCTCACACACACAGATCAGTACCTCCTCTTTGACTCCCACCACGCTCTGGAACACAAACTTGGAGTAATTAGGACCCTACAACACCTGGAAGAAAACATTCCCTCCAAGGCAGATGGGATAGCAAAGTAACACATAAATGTACAGCAAGCTCTCAAAACAGAATAACAAATGGAACAGCGCTGTCATCGTTTATGAAGCAGGTTTATCAGAGAAACTTAGGAGAGTTTTCTCCAAGCATGAAATCCCAGTGTACTTCAGACTCAGCCACACACTCAGACAAAAACTGGTTCATCCAAAAGACAAACTGAACAACGTAGTGTAACATTGGAGAAACCAAACAACCACTCATAAACGCCACAACATGGAAGAGCCACCACGACAGGACAAGACTCGGCTGTCCATCTGCATCTAAAGGTCAAAGGTCACTCTTTCAAGGATGCCAGTGTTTGCATTTTGGACAAAGAAGACAGATGGTTTGAAAGAGCCCATTGATCTCCACTGTGAATGACCGTTCTTGAGCAGAGGGGGTGTCTTACAACACCAAGTGTCTGCCATCTATAATCCAGTTTTCACATCCCTCCCCAGACACCTTATCGCTGACTCACATCTGCCAGTTATTAAGTCACCCTAATAAGTCACATGATAGGGTGAGGCAAGGTCCCACAATGGTTTTGACCTGAAACCTCTGCTGACAATGACTCACACTCGTTTTCACACCTTGGCTCATGTGATTATGCAGATGATCAATAGTGGGTCGAAGACCATCTTATGGGACAACTCCGAATAGGGCTTAAAATCTAGGACTCTCCACAGACTGGTCATAGAACTGAAGCTTCTTGTATGAGAGGATGAAAGTTTCTTCAGATGCTTTTCTTTTTTATGCTCCTTAGACTGCAATGACCTGGATGACTGAGAACCTACACAGATGATCTGAGAAAGGATTCATGTTTAGCGCTTTCGTTTTCCAACAGTGGTTTTATAATTTGTTCCTTTGTGCTCCTGAGTTTCATTATTAGGTGCCTTAGACCTTTGTCTAGCTTTTGTTTATAGACCTGTTTGTTAGTCACCTTTTGTGAGGAAGTTCTACAAGCTATTGAATCATCGGGTGTAATTAGTTCTTCACAGGACTGTATAGTGTAATGTGAAAGCCTTCTTTTTCACAAGGAAGGAGACAAAAAAGAAGACAGTGTAATACATAGAACATTTCACCCAAATATTTCAGATGAATCAATATCTGAATAAATAAAGTATTGTCAGTTCTGGTGTTTAAACTCTTAGACTCCACATTTCATGGGGACACTGATCACAGAAAACGGAGACAGACTGGACACAAAGGGGAACAATCAGAAACGAAGCAGAAAAATCAAGGAGTATGAATAAAAAAGGCATTAAAAAATAACATACCCAGGAACATAATTATCTTACATTTTCAAAGAAATCAACAAGTCCAAAATAAAACTCAAAAACTGGGTTTCCTGGCAGTAGGTTTTATTGAGTTACTAATAATTTGTCAGGAAAGAAAAAACCTTCATTTCAAATAAAAAATACCTTGATTGGGTTTTCATTTAAGCTTTGTTAAGAGGAAAGAAATTAAGATTGATCACACTGGACAGATGGGCAGCCTGTGTGTGAAAGAGAGGAAGACAAGGGATGGATGGATTCATACAGGGAGTGCAGAATTATTAGGCAAATGAGTATTTTGTCCACATCATCCTCTTCATGCATGTTGTCTTACTCCAAGCTGTATAGGCTCGAAAGCC
>NW_024582596.1:519849-525767 GCF_018398535.1 Haplochromis burtoni | reverse complement strand
CTTCCAAAAACATTCAGCTTTGATATTAATGAGTTTTTTGGGTTCATTGAGAACATGGTTGTTGTTCAATAATAAAATTATTCCTCAAAAATACAGCTTGCCTAATAATTCAGCACTCCCTAGATCCTGACAGTACATGTACATCAACATTTTCCTCTTTGACCTAGATCCTAGAGTGCCCTAATTAAGGATAATAAAGGAGAATATACAGCACTATACATGTTTATGAGTAGTTATGGAGCCAATGAGGTGAAAGAATGCAGACAGTGGCTGATAAATCCCAAAGTTAGGTGTTGTTATGATCAACAAGAGTGACATGACGAACAGGGGTAAAGTCAGTCTAAACAGCATTTAATATAAACTTCATTGATACATTAGTTATAAAACAAGTTCCTGAGATTATAGTAAAACCTTCGATGTATACAAGCAATCAATCTTTTAAAAAATGAGTTTTTCCTAATAATATAAAATTAGCGAAGGCAATTCCAATCTTAAACATTGACATGAGCATTGCATTTACAGGCATATTTCCCTTTTCAAAGATATTAGAGAAGTTATTTAAGGAACAATCGCATCTCTTTATTGATATAAAATATTGGATGAGCATCAGAATTGTTTTGGGTGAAACAGAATTATTACTTTTGCCGTGATAACGAAGTGTAAAGAAATAATTGAAATCAGTGAATTGATTGAATTAATTAAGTCATTGAAAATGATGAGTGCTCTGTTTGTATTTATGTTGACCTACAGAAAGCATTTGGTATAGACAGATATTAAAGAGGTTAGAGTCACATGGAATAAGACCTACAAACTATACTTGGTTGACAAGATATGTAAAAAAAAATAGACAACAATGTGTACAAAGTAACAACACTGTGTGAATTTAGAATATTTCAGTGTGACGGTTTCTCAAGGATCTGTGATTGGTCCAAAAGTCTGTATTGTATGGAACTGAAAAGGAGTTGGAAATTCAATATAAAGAAAACTACATTCATCACTTTTAAAAATAGAAAATATCATAAAAAAAATATCAAATAAAAGATTTGTCATTCTAAAATTAAAATGTAAGTTTATGACGTAAAATGTTTAGGTGTTATGACATGATCATACATGAATATATCATATTATCCCTCTGGGGTCAACCATTTAAGATGACATAGCGACAAGACGCAGTTGTTGATAGGCCACATAAAACCAGAGTTTAAATTTTAAAATAGGGCAACCGATGGCATTTGGTTGTTTAGGAAGAAGGTACAGTTTTGGGAGTGACAGCAGCAAGAGAGCGAGTGAGCAGGGATGGATAGGGATGGTGGAAAGGGATGATGAGCTGCTAGACTTCATCAGAGAGGACATGAGGCAGCGACGAGAGGCTGAGGAAACGAGAGCAGAGGAGAGCAGGGGAAGAACGGACAGATTATGGTCAGTTCTTGAAAGATTAGTTCCCAAATGAGAAATGGCATATGAATTTTTTAATGTATTTGTTGCTTTGTTATAATTGTTAATTGTTAGTTTGTTTTATGAATAAATTTATTAAAACAAACATTAATTGTCATTAACTGATTTTGTTCAGTTTTTTTTACATGTATTAACATAAAGCTACCTTGAAAACTTCAAAAGATGGCTGAAGTCTGTGGTGTAGAGGGTGTTGCTGATCACCTTGTCAGACACACAATGTTGATGACGCACATATTGTGGTTATTCTGTCATGTAATCAACAATCCAGGACACAAGAGAGGCATCCACCTGCATTACTGTCAGCTTCTCACCCAGGAGGGTCGGCCTGATGGTATTGAATGCGCTGGAAAAGTTGAAAAACATGACTGTCAAATGGGCGTGGACATGATTGAGCAGGTACATGATGGAGCACTCACCTCCGAGGCGGGGCTAACAAGCGAACTGAAGGGGATCCTGATGTCTCCCACATTGGATGAGTGATGAAACTTTTCTCCCACTGAAAACGCTACATCCACTACATAGGCTGGGCACTTAATTGTCTTTCCATAAAATGACAAATGTGGACATGTGCTGTTTGAAATAAAAGGTAGTGGATCTTTGCTGTAAGTTCCTGCATTTCTGCTATCTCGTCAATGGGATCGGTCACTCACATGAAACTTGGAAAAATGTCGCCATCTACAGGAATAATTCTCATAGCACAAAGAGAGTGGCACTGGGACGATAAGGTACCCAGGAATTATTTAGTGAATGACTTTTTGTACAGCCTGAAATGCATCATCATAAAACGCTTTTTTTTTCTTTGCTTTTTTTAGGACATTGCATGTTAATGAACATACATGTAAAAAAAACAAAAAAACATTACATGAATGTAAACATACCAGATTATAGCCAAAGGCTAATTTCCATCTGTTGTCCAAAAAACATATTAAAAATGGACAAATAATTCATAAAAAAAGTTCATAATTCATACATAATAAGAACTCCATCACCAAACTCACACATACATACATTCTATTCCCAAGTAAAACATTGAAACTATACAACTTATACATGAATTAGAGAAACACACACACACACACACACATATGAAGAGAGAGAGAGTATGCATTGTATGCAAACGGCTACCAAACAACCATCATAATTCGTCATACAATGAGAACAGGACAAATCTACAACTGACAATGACTGTAACATAATGTATTGTTTGGAGTTTAGTCTGTTACTGTTATTATTTTTACCATTTCTCTTTGGAGCAACTGTAACCCACATAATTTCCTCAGGGATTAATAAAGTATTCTGATTCTGATTGTTTCAGGATGACCTGCCATGATCCAATCACACATCTGCTTACCTGTAGCTCGTTTCTCCTCCTCTTCTTTTCTCTTTTTTCTAAACTGAGCACCTGATGGCTTTGAACTCGTCGTCTCGTCTCTATATACTGTAAGTAGCGGAGATGACAATAAAGTTTACTTTGACTTCAGCAGCGAGCAGGCGCTGGGATGGTCAGTTTGGTAAAGTAAATCCGTTGGGCATCTTTCTTTGCCTTTAGACAACAATTCTGATGGCAAAAGAGCCAAACGGGGGTGATTCATCATAAGGAAGACATATATCTGTATAAAATATGCTGCTCTAAATTAAGCCAACATATTGAATCACCGACAAAATTATGGCACGCGCTGGGCTGTGATGGTGGGAGGGGCTACAGGCGTGATGAGCTCAGAAATAAAAGCAAAACCGGATCTGGGCCTGATCTGGTCCGACTCTGTGATCCGATTTGGATCACAGAGTCGGACACATTTGCCGGTCTGTTACGGAACCTGACCAACTGGGACTGATTTAGGTGATTTTCAGTGGAAAATATGTTAAAGCTTAGACTCTGAATTTCAGACAGTAAATGATTAAAGCTCAATCTGTGAACACATTTCAACATGAAATATAGTAAGAATACACACTGTCACTGCATTTAAAATGTTACTTTCAGATTTCAGGCCCCGGGCATCCGCCCGTGTCGCCCGTATCAAAAACCGCTACTGAGTCTCCATCTTGACTCTGACTATAGCGATGCTGTGAACTGTCAGTTTCCTTGCTTTGCAAACATTTACTGCAAGTTACACATTTTTCAATGATAAATCATTTGTCACGCAGACTGGAAAATGTTTGTCACAGTCGAATCTTGGAGATTATGTGAATATATGAGGCTGAAATTCCTTTTAATACATTTAGTTAAGTGTTAAATCTGAAAGTAACATTTTAAATGCAGTGACAGTGTGTATTCTTACTATATTTCATGTTGAAATGTGTTCACAGATTGAGCTTTAATCATTTACTGTCTGAAATTCAGAGTCTAAGCTTTAACATATTTTCCACTGAAAATCACCTAAATCAGTCCCAGTTGGTCAGGCTCCGTAACAGACCGGCAAATGTGTCCGACTCTGTGATCCAAATCGGATCACAGAGTCGGACCAGATCAGGCCCAGATCCGGTTTTGCTTTTATTTCTGAGCTCATCACGCCTGGATCTGTTCATAGTGGCTTATTTTACATTTTACAAAAGCTGAGATATTTGTAATAAATTTCCATTTGGTGATACAACCTTATATTCATTAAATACTTTATTTTAGTAAATGTGAAACAGTGACTGTCAGGGAACCATCATTTATCAGTGAAGGTTGATCACATTAATGTTCCCTTTGTAAGCAATAAAGTGTTTCTGTCTTTAAGCATTTTTATCCAATAATCACCAAAATTATTATTACTGTTATTGTTGTTGTCATTATTATCATTGGAATCATAGAAAAAAATGAAATGGTCATGAAGAGGAACAAGTTTTTTTTATTTATTAACAAAAAGACTTGAGGGCAGATCCACTGTGAAGTCTGTTGCTACAGTGGGGCAAAAAAGTATTTAGTCAGCCACCGATTGTGCAAGTTCCCCCACCTAAAATGATGACAGAGGTCAGTAATTTGCACCAGAGGTACACTTCAACTGTGAGAGACAGAATGTGAAAAAAAAATCCATGAATCCACATGGTAGGATTTGTAAAGAATTTATTCGTAAATCAGGGTGGAAAATAAGTATTTGGTCAATAACAAAAATACAACTCAATACTTTGTAACATAACCTTTGTTGGCAATAACAGAGGTCAAACGTTTACTATAGGTCTTTACCAGGTTTGCACACACAGTAGCTGGTATTTTGGCCCATTCCTCCATGCAGATCTTCTCGAGAGCAGTGATGTTTTGGGGCTGTCGCCGAGCAACACGGACTTTCAACTCCCGCCACAGATTTTCTATGGGGTTGAGGTCTGGAGACTGGCTAGGCCACTCCAGGACTTTCAAATGCTTCTTACGGAGCCACTCCTTTGTTGCCCGGGCGGTGTGTTTTGGATCATTGTCATGTTGGAAGACCCAGCCTCGTTTCATCTTCAAAGTTCTCACTGATGGAAGGAGGTTTTGGCTCAAAATCTCACGATACATGGCCCCATTCATTCTGTCCTTAACACGGATCAGTCGTCCTGTCCCCTTGGCAGAAAAACAGCCCCATAGCATGATGTTTCCACCCCCATGCTTCACAGTAGGTATGGTGTTCTTGGGATGCAACTCAGTATTCTTCTTCCTCCAAACACGACGAGTTGAGTTTATACCAAAAAGTTCTACTTTGGTTTCATCTGACCACATGACATTCTCCCAATCCTCTGCTGTATCATCCATGTGCTCTCTGGCAAACTTCAGACGGGCCTGGACATGCACTGGCTTCAGCAGCGGAACACGTCTGGCACTGCGGGATTTGATTCCCTGCCGTTGTAGTGTGTTACTGATGGTGACCTTTGTTACTTTGGTCCCAGCTCTCTGCAGGTCATTCACCAGGTCCCCCCGTGTGGTTCTGGGATCTTTGCTCACCGTTCTCATGATCATTTTGACCCCACGGGATGAGATCTTGCGTGGAGCCCCAGATCGAGGGAGATTATCAGTGGTCTTGTATGTCTTCCATTTTCTGATGATTGCTCCCACAGTTGATTTTTTCACACCAAGCTGCTTGCCTATTGTAGATTCACTCTTCCCAGTCTGGTGCAGGTCTACAATACTTTTCCTGGTGTCCTTCGAAAGCTCTTTGGTCTTGGCCATGGCGGAGTTTGGAGTCTGACTGTTTGAGGCTGTGGACAGGTGTCTTTTATACAGATGATGAGTTCAAACAGGTGCCATTCATACAGGTAACGAGTGGGGGACAGAAAAGCTTCTTACAGAAGACGTTACAGGTCTGTGAGAGCCAGAGATTTTCCTTGTTTGAGGTGACCAAATACTTATTTTCCACCCTGATTTACGAATAAATTCTTTACAAATCCTACCATGTGGATTCATGGATTTTTTTTTCACATTCTGTCTCTCACAGTTGAAGTGTACCTCTGGTGCAAATTACTGACCTCTGTCATCATTTTAGGTGGGGGAACTTGCACAATCGGTGGCT
>NW_024582596.1:498620-515010 GCF_018398535.1 Haplochromis burtoni | reverse complement strand
GACTAAATACTTTTTTGCCCCACTGTAGCAACAGACTTCACAGTGTGTTTTCGCTCTCGGTCGCTTACATTTCGTACAAAAGCTCCCAAGGAGGGAGCGTGAGGGAGAGCGTTGGGGCCTACATGCCAAAATAACCAAATGTAAGATCAGATTTCATGCATGTGTTTATCTCTGAAAACAGCGTTACAATTTGAGATAAGTCTGAAGGAAAATCAGTATTTCAATAACTCTTCTAGTCATTAGCCACCCCAGTTACCGTGTTACTGTGCCACAAGTGTGAGTGCACACGCAACTTTGTAGTTTTATGCAACAGTCACACTTTAATCTAACACAATAACACTTTAATCTACAGATTCAGCAGAGACAAGTTGCTCTCTGTCTGCAGTGCCAAGAAAAGAAGCTAATTTTAGTTTACTTCTGCTGTTTCAGTGTTACTGATAAGTGATGCCTCTAAATACTCAGCACGAGGACTGAGTGAATGGTTTTAGGACAGAGTCAAAGTTTTGGCACTGCGCTCACAATTTGGAGCTATCAGTGCAAAGTGCTGATTACTGTTCTAGTAGCAACTGTCACAGCCACATCAGACATAAGACATGATTTTTTTTCGTGTTAGATTTCATGCTTTTTGCAGGAAATCATTTGCCACAGATTGAGAAACTCTTGCATGCTTATACTGTAAAGCCAGCAGCAAAAATACTCCTGTTCACAACTTTCAGTCACAAAGCTAACACTGTGCCTCTTTGGTAAATCCAGCAGGTTTTTAACATTAAAAGAAGGGTTTGTGCTTCTGCAGATGCCAGTAAATTGGGCCCTAAATAACATCTCTCTTGAGGGAACGGATTTGTGTAAGGTTGAGCGATACCTGCTTAATATAGTTGGGTTCACCTCAGCGCACAGCTGGAACCAGTCACCTAGAGAGGCACTGGACTTCCAGTCTGGAGGTGCCCTCGGTGAGAGGCGCAGGGCAGCTTTGGGTATTCTTGTATCCCCTTGGCTTGCTGCATGTATGTTGGAGTTTTTCCTGGTGGACCAGAGGGTTGCTTTCCTGCTCTTTCAGGTTGGGGAACAGATCCTGAACATCCTTTGTGCAGTCACACAAGAGCCCTGAGGCCTCAGGCTCCTAAGGCTATCATAATTGCTCCTTTATGGCTGTCCGAAAACTAGCCTGTCTGGAAACATCGACTGCAGAGTGTCCAGTCTCTGATGAAGTGCACCGTTCAGCTCATCCACATATCTTGTTGCAGCATAGTACGCTATATTTATAGATATAATTTGTAATGACTGCTATTATCTTCATAAGTCTTTATTGAATGGCATGCCACGGGGAAAACCCTGTGCTAACATTTGAGTCTGAGGTTTTTTTTCTCTTTCTTAGTTCTTAAACTCTCTCACGTGATTGTTGAATCAGTGGCAGAAGAGGTTCATTGTGTCTGTGTCTCTGGTGGAGACCGGTTTGCTGCATAATTTGCACAGTTTTCTGCACCATGTCAGACTTTTCATAACCAAACCATGCCCATGCTACAGAGATAGCCCCTTGTTTAGGAACAAGCTCCCCGATTTGTCTTGGCTGGTGTTTGGCTGTCGTGCTGTGATGACTATTGCAAACCATCATCTAAACCAATGAAAAAATACTGGATTAAACAGTGTGTTTCGCGACAGCACGAAATAAACAATAGAGTATAATATGAAACATTAATGTTAATGTTGTCATCTGATATATTTCGTCACATTGCACAGCCCAAAGCACCAGGACACCCCAGGTCGCAGGTAGATGATAAGTGCTGTGTCACTGATCACCACCTGGTGGTGAGTTAGATCAGGTGACAGAGGAGGATGCTGGGTAGACCTTACAAAACATATAGTGAGGGTGCGTGCCCGATCTAGGAGATCTTCAACTCTCACCTCCAGCAGAATGCCGAGAGCAAGGGAGCCTGGGACATTGAGTTCCAACTCCATGCCAGAGCCAGCTGTAAAGAGCTGCAGCAGCAGGGCGGCTGGTGCCTGTTATGGTGGTCATGGATGAACTTTTTAACCAAAGGAAGGAGAACTGAACATTTTTTTAGTAACATGTGGTTGAGAGCATAGATCTGAATCAAATGGTTCGTCATAATTTCTGGCAGACAGATTTATAAAGGACGCTTTGAATAAGTCTGATACAATTTTTGGACTGAACAAATTGAACATAAATTCTGATTAGTGTAATTAAATTGGAAGAAAATCTTGTGCCATCTAAAAGCAGGACAATTAAAAAATAGCAAGGCTAAGTCACATGGTATATAAATGCTTCTGCAATGGAATGGAAAGATGCATTGTGATGGTGGATAGTTTAGCCAGGTGGAGGTTTCTAAAGAGGAAATAAAAATGCACCTATAGACTAAGCTTGTGGTCACAGTTTGCTGTTTTCAGTGAAAATAGCATAGCTTACTGTGTCTGCACATAGCTCAGAAAGTACTGAAATTGCGCTCTGTGCGGCGAGGAGAGCAAATCCTCTGCTTTACAAAGCTGCACAAGATCAGTTTTGTACTTTATGTGAGTTGCTTGATAAGAGAAGGGGAAATCACTTTGTAATTATGTTATTACTGACTTGTGGATTAACTGGTAGATGAAATGTCTTAGATGGTGGAGAAATGTTAAGTGGAGACACAGTAGCAGATAAGAAAGAGCTGATAATACAGAATTTAGAAACCACTTGGGTCACACTTTCCATCCGTAAACAGGATGTGGAGAAACACAAAGTGCTAACAAATAAATGCAGCTTCAAGCACAGTCAGTTGTTGCACCACAACCTAGATTATGTTTGCTCTCATCAGGCTGCCCTTTTGCTGCTTATGTTCATTTGGATTGGTCACTGTTGAAATGAACTGGCTGTCTGTGCTCAGACAGCCAGATAGCCTTAAGGTGATCTTAAGGTTATCTGGCCTTAAGGTTAAAAAAGCTGCAATAATCCGTAGAAGATCACAATTGCACTTGTAATGATCATGTTCAGAAGGCATGTGTGGATATGCAATTGGCAAGTCATGTAAAAATATGTTATCATCCACAGTGACACCTGGGCGGAGCATGTGCAGCAGGTTCATCTCAAACTTTGCGGAACCGACCAGCCCCTGAACTGATCTCACCCAAAAAGATGCATCAGATCTGGCAGTGCCAGTGACATTAATGCAGGTGAAGAAGGCTCTCCGGTTCAGGGAGCCATCATTCTAATCACAGCTCCCCTAATTCAGTAGCTGCTGGGGCCAGCGAGAAGGAGAATAGGAGGCAGAGCAACTGACAACGAGGCTGATCGATCAGGACACTGTGATAGCATCAGCGGCAGTGACAGCAGGATGTGCAGAAAACCATCTGTAGAGAAAAACTGTTAAAGTGTGAAAAGCAGCCTACACTCGGGTTGTGGCATGTCATTTCACATTTATCAGTATAAACCTCTGGGCTACAGTCCCACACACCAACACAAATTCCCTGCCCTAATGAGGACGCTCATATGATCTTTCTCTCAGTAGTTATGTGTGAACGCAAAGTTCAGGATGCAGTTGTTTCGGACCTGTTTGTTGCCACCGCGTGCTCATCCTTTTGTGCAATAAAAATAAAAGTAATGTTCATATCTATGCTGTAGACTGGGCCACTCTTTTCTTCCTCTGACACACGAACTGAAATGAGCTGATTGTTGATAAGCAGACAGCTGATAAGCTACACAAGCAGAATAACAATTCCAAGGAATTGTACTTTACCACCGCGTGCTCACCCTTTGCTGTTTAAAAAGGTTACAGCACGTTTTTTACCCTCTTTCTCAAACACCTCTCTTCTCTTCTTTGCATTAAAAGCCACAAAACAAAACACTGTAGTCTGCTCTGACTGGTCTGTCGACGTGATGAAAGAGTTATTGACTGTTAACAAAATGTCAGAAAATCACAAAAAAACGAGATACACAAGAGCATCTTATTGGGTATTTGTAAGTGGTACCACTGCACTGTGCCAACACTACACATATTGGTATCCTACACTGTTGCCAGATGTTGCTGTGAGGCCTTTAAAATAAACATAATCTACTTTGTCTTCAGTTCCTCATATATGCATTGACATTCAAAAACAGGAAATTTGGTATGCTTCAGTCATAGCTTAGACATTTTAGAGTGAGGGTTAGCAGATGTGGCTGTAGTGTGAAAATAATGGCTGACTGTGAGGCCGCTGCCTGCATCTGCATTCAGTATCTGCATTCATTTAGGCACCTACTCTGTTTGTTAAAGAATGTGCCAAACTAGCTACTAGCTGGGTATTATGGTGCTGTATTACATAGTCACATGGATAAATCATGAGAGAAAAGCCTGGACTACTGACAAACACAGTGTGTGTGTTCAGGCATGTTGCCTTTCTTAGCTTTTGCTGAAAAGAAAAGGAACAGGAAAAACCCAGAAGTAAGCATACACACTGAAAAATGCTGGGCCTCTGGGTAAAAGCCAAGCTGGGTTAGTTTGACCGAATATTGGTTCAAAAGTCGTGACTCGGGAGTTCTGTTGGCAATGTGCTGGGTTCTCTTTACTCTCTGGCTTAAATAATTAGGTTGGGCAGCTTTGATCAAATGTTGGGTGAAAATTTTACCCAATTGTTTGTGTTGAATACAAACCTCAGAAGAAGCCATATCATTCTTCAAAAACTGCCATTGTCAACTAGACTGTGACCTGATCAGACATCACTGGACTTCTCCTCTACTATGAAATCAAACATGATAAGTAAAAAATGAATTCTAAAAGTTTGAAAATCATAAGGTTATTTTTGATAATGCAATTTATTGGTTTATTGTAGAACTTTACCTACTCAAAGGCCATTTAACAGATAACACCAGCTAGCTTCTGATGAGGAAAGCTATAGTTATTTCTACTTTAAAATAAGTTATTGTTTCAAATGAGGCTGAGGTTGCTCTGTTTGACAAACTATTTGTCAATACTGTCTATTCTATGTATCATATGGCAATAAAAGTATTTTTGAGACAATCTGTAAGTAGGAATCCTGTTTTCTGGCCTTATTAGACAGATACAATGAAGACTGACAGGAAAGTGAGAGGGGGAGACATGTCAGACTTGAGCCCAGGCCGACTGCTTTCAGCCATGCAGCATATGGTCGCCTGTTTATCCAACTTAGCTAAACCGGCACCCAGTAAATAGAATCTTAACCTAAATGTTAATGGTAATTTAATATAACCCTTGTGGTGAGATATGAGTTTCGTCCCAATTTTTGGTAACGTCAACTTTAAACAGTGGTCAATTTAGCCCAGTTTTTGGATAATTATCCTAACCCAGTGTGCTGGGTCAAACCAATAACCCAACCCTATCAAGCTGAAACAACCCAGCGTTGGCTCGGTCCAAATTTGACCAAGCACTGGGTTACAAATCGGGTTATTTTTAACCCAGCATTTTTTAGTGTGTATGTATGTGGCCTCAACCTACTGACAACTGACATCATCACATGGAATCCAGATTAAGGACAGTCACTGCTCATACCAGTCTCAGGACCTTTTGATTGCACCTTCCAGTTTTCAGTTGTTGGGTGCTAAAACTTATTATACTCTCTTATGCTAATTCACTATTATTATCTGTCCCTGTCACTTTGTACTGTCCAGTGAAAGTTTTTTATCTATGTTTTCTACTGAGAAACCTGGTTCAAACACAGCTTTAAACGAGGCTGATCTTTGAAGGATCACAGGTCTGGGGTTTTCCCAGGAGAGGAAGCTGTCATAACCTTTTACATTTGTTGCACTATTGTAGGGCCCACAAAAAGTTTGTTACAAGACAGAGACCAAGCTTCCTAAAAGCTAGCATAAGGCACAGTTAGCACTAGTGATGCAGTACTGACACAGTGCACATCATAGCTGGGAACTTTAACCATGCTGACTTAGGGTCAGTATTCCCCAGATTTGAACAGTATATTAAATGTGCAACAAGGGGGGGGGGGGGATAATACAGTGGATAAAGCCTACAGCAACATCCAAAAAGACTACAGAGCAACCCCTCTAGGTTTGTCAGACTACATGTCCATGCTGCTGATCCCTGCATACACTCCTGTTAGGAGGGGAGCCCCCCCAGCCATAAAGGCTGTGAAAACCTGTCCAGAAGGTGCACCACATCAGCTGCAGGACTGTTTAGAAAACACAGAGTGGAGTATGTTTGAACACCAGGAAACCCTGGCTGGCTAACCCTGACTAAAGAGGTCCAGGTCCTGCTGAAGCAACGTGATGCCGCTTTCATATCCAGGGACGGTATACAGTACAGTGCAGCCAGATCTGATCTGAAAAGTGGTATCAGAGAGGCCAAAGCAGCGCACAAGAGGGAGATTGAAGAACACTTCAGCAACAACAATTCACAACAGGTATGTCAGGGAGTTCAGCACTTAGCCAACTACAAGCCTGGCAATACCAAGATGACTGAGGGCAATGCAGCAGTTGTGGAGGAGCTGAACCACTTCTTTGCACACTTCAAGGTGAAGGGACCAAAGGCAGCAGCAGCCTAAGTCTTATGGTGCAGGAATATGAGGTCAGGCGCACACAGAGGGCCACTGGTCCAGATGGGGTGACCGGGAGAGTCCTAAAAGAATGTGCAGACCAGCTGGCTGGGGTCTTCACTAAGATCTTCAAAGCTTCGCTGTCCCAGTCCTGCATCCTGCTGTGCCTAAAGTCGGCCACAGTTGTCCCACTGCCCAAACAGACCAACATTAGCAGCCTGAATGACTGCTGACCAGTTGCTCTAACACTTGTTATAATGAAGTGCTTCGAGAAACTGGTCCGACGTCACATCATGTCCTGCCTGACACCCACATTCGAACCACTCCAGTTCGCTTACAGAGCTAACAGATCAACTGAAGATGCCATTGTTACAACGCTCCACACCACCATCTCTCACCTGGAACAACAGGGCCGTTACACCAGGCTGCTCTTTGTTGACTTTAGCTCTGCTTTCAATACGATACTACTCGACAGAGTAACAGTAAAACTGCTGGACTTCCTTCTACCACCTGCTGCTGTATCAGAGACTTTCTCTCAGACCTTGTACAGAGAGTTAGAATGGGTCCTTATCTTTCCTCAGCCGTCACCCTCAACACCGGCTCTCCACAAGGCTGTGTACTGAGTCCCCTACTGTACACTATGTACACACGTGACTGTGTCAGCATCCACCCAGGCAACGCAGTCATTAAGTTGAGATACCACCGTGGTGGGGCTCATCTCTGGGGGAGACGAGTCAGCATAAAGAGCTGAGGTTCAGAGTAGGGCTGGGCGATATATCGAGTTTTTTTAAAAATATCGATATATTTTCATACGAGATTAAGATGTGACAATATCGTTTATATCGATATAGTCTATGTTACGTTACAATTATACTTGTGGAGTATAAGTTTGCCTCTCTTTCGTCCACTTTTGTCTCTATGCAACGTTACTCGGCCTCGCCTCTCCTTCACTGAACACAGCTCCCCCTCCTCCCCCATCGCTTCACCTGCAGGCAACGACAAGATGGAGACGGCAAATCTCCGTTAACGAGTTACCGCGCATCGCCCCGTGCGTGGGGCTGGACGGCGTCAACGTGTTAGCGAGCTAACCGCGCTAACGACATGCATGGCCTAAAATCCTTTCATTTTCTCAAAAATCGACAGCGCGCCTTTTGTATGAATTCTGGTTGTGCTTACTGACCACGAACCGATTTTATGTGGAGCACGGCGCTCAGCAATCTGTCAATAAATGTTTTTGTTCGACTTTGGTAAACTACGAAGCTGCACCGCTTGATGGATTGTCGGAGCATTACGGCTACCATAGTCCGGAGCCTCGCGGAGTGATACGTACTGTGCTTCAACGTAATATTACCGTATTGTGTGTGTATAAGGGCCATAAATGGCACCTGTTCAGAGTCGCGGTTACGAAGCAGACTTCAAACTCCAGGCTGTCGGTCACGCAGTAGAAGTTGGGAACAGAGCAGCTGCGAAATCTGTCTTTGTTATTATGCTCAGCATCTGTTAGTTTACATTTTGACTGCACAGTTGTGAGCTCTTTGTTATGCACAAAAACAACATTGTTTTCTTTTATTTACTGAGCATTATTATTTAATAAATGCTGATAACTTATGTTTGAGTAATTTCTTCTTGTACATCTGCGCTGTATGCTAATAAAAGTGCCTGTGTGACATCTGGGACACAGCTTTGACTAAGAACTCTCTTTTTGTTTTTACCTTATGGCTTAAAAAAATATCGAGATATATATCGTATATCGCCATCCAGCTATAAACGATAAACGATATATTTTGGGTCATATGGCCCAGCCCTAGTTCAGAGGCTGTTGGATTGGTGTGCAGACAACAACCTGGACCTCAATACCACCAAGACAAAAGAGCTGGTAGTCAACTTCAGAACGAGGAAGTCTGAGCTGCAACCTGTCAGCACAACGGGGAGTATGTGGAAAGGGTGTTTCAAGTTCCTGGGTGTGCACATAGACACAGACCTCCAATGGAGCTCAAACACCTCAGCAGTTGTAAAGAAGGCCCAACAGTATCTCCATTTTCTGAGAATCCTCAGAAAAATGAAGCTGAAGAGGGAGCTGCTGATTGTCTTCTACCGCTGCTCCACTGACTGTGTGCTGACATACTGCATCTGTGTGTGGTACTCCAGCTGCACCATGGCACACAAAAAGGCATTTCAGATGGTCATTAATATGGCCCAAAAAATCATTGGACATCCTCTTCCCTCCCTGAAGGACCTTCCCTCCCTGAAGGACCTGTACAGCACTCGCTGTCTCAAGAGGGCACGCAGCATCCTACGGGACTGCACACACCCAGGACACCGGGTGTTTAAGCTGCTGCCGTCTGGCAGGAGATTCAGGTTGCTGAGGTCACAAACAGATACAACAGGGCAGGCCTAATCAGTGCTAACAGCTGAGCTGACTGGCTACCTGTGTTGTGATGTGTTGTGTTGTGTCATGTTGTACGTAGTGCCAACGTGGGACAGTTTTCCAATTTCACTGTACTTTTGTAATATGTATGACTGTGCAATGACAATAAAGAGTTATCTATAGTACACCATTTACCCTGGTTAGCAAGCAATTAAATCAATTAAATAAAGTGATGTACTACGAATGAAGTTCAGGTTTTTATTGTATTAACTGGTTAACAAAAGCTTAATTCTCAGTCAGAAGTAACTGGTATGACAGCAGCAGTTATCAACTTTGTGCATTGAAATGGGGCGTTTTATGTGTCAATCACACCATAAAAAATATAATAATAAACTGCAACACTGCTGCAAATAAGTTGACAGCTAATACTGTGAACTACACTACAAGATTAACAACACCAATCAGCCCTTTAAAATAAGGAACAGTTACAGTAAAAATTTACATTATTTAGAGATGAAGCCAAAAGTAGCAACTGACTGCCAGCACAAACCACAGAATTAGACTGATCGTAACAGTAGGCGGTGCTTTATCAGCAGTTTCCTCAGTATTTGTGCTAAGGTTTAAGACACGTCATTTCTGCACTGGCCACTCAGAGATGATACTGATGTTTAGATTTCCTGGAGCAGAGGCTGCTAACAAATATTAAGCTCAGTCTGTTTGTTGAAGCCTTTAAAGTCTGTAAAATGTGTGACTTATATAAGAGTATTGCCATTTGTCTCTCAGGGATGTTTTAACAAAATGTTGGTCATTTATTTTCCAGAACAGCAAATTGTTCATCTGTCACTTTGGTAATCTAGTACAGTGCCTCGCATTCATTTATTCCAATTTTGTGATAAATTCTAAGAATCACTACTGAAACCTTACTTTCCAAACATTTTGGGGCTTCCAGGGAACCATTATTAACTTTATTTATGCATATAATTATGTTATTCTTTGACTTTATATTTTCAGACGTTGAATTTATGCCCTGAAAATCTTAGAAATATGGTATCTAAGCAGATTCTTACTCTGGATGGCATTACCTTGGCCTCCAGTAACGCTGTGAGGAACCTTGGAGTCATTTTTGACCAGGACATGTCCTTCAAGCACATATTAAACAAATATGTAAGACTGCTTTCTTCCATTTGTGCAACATCTCTAAAATTAGAAATATCCTGTCTCAGAGTGACGCTGAAAAACTAGTTCATGCATTTATTACTTCCAGGCTGGACGACTGTAATTCATTATTATCAGAATCCTAGAAAGAGAGCAGATTTCTCCTGTTTTGGCTTCCTGTTAAATCCGAAAGAATTCAAAATCCTGCTCCTCACATACAAGGTCTTAAATAATCAGGCCCCATCTTATCTTAATGACCTTGTAGTACCATATCACCCTATTAGAGCACTTCGCTCTCGCTCTGCAGGCCTACTTGTTGTTCCTAGAGTATTTAAAAGTAGAATGGGAGGCAGAGCCTTCAGTTTTCAGGCCCCTCTTCTGTGGAACCAGCTTCCAGTTTGGATTCAGGAGACAGACACTATCTCTACTTTTAAGATTAGGCTTAAACTTTCCTTTTTGCTAAAGCATATAGTTAGGGCTGGACCAGGTGACCCTGAATCCTCCCTTAGTTATGCTGCAATAGAGTAGGCTGCCGGGGATTCCCATGATGCACTTTCGTCCCTTCTCTCACTCACTATGTGTTAACAGACCTCTCTGCATTGAATCATATCTGTTATTAATCTCTGTCTCTCTTCCACAGCATGTCTTTATCCTGTCTTCCTTCTCTCACCCCAACCATCCAGCAGATGGCCGCCCCTCCCTGAGCCTGGTTCTGCTGGAGGTTTCTTCCTGTTAAAAGGGAGTTTTTCCTTCCCACTGTCGCCAAAGTGCTTGCTCATAGGGGTCATATTGATTGTTGGGTTTTTCTCTGTATGTATTCATTGTAGGGTCTACCTTACAATTTAAAGCGCCTTGAGGTGACTATTGGCGCTCTGTAAATAAAGCTGAATTGAATTAACTTGAATTGAACTAATCACTACCAAATTTATACCTCTTTTGATCATTGACAAGTAATAGTCTCTTTTCGTACCAGGAAAGGCTAGCTAATGCAGCTGTTATGCAATTCCTAATCCTGGGACCAGGAGGAAGCAGTATAGTGAGCAGCTGGGAATGCCGCTGGCCCAACACTGGGCAACAATGGCAAAGTTACAACATACAGTGAGTAATAATAAAATAAACATGCAAGCCAGCCCATATGGCAAAGATATATATTAATCTTATAAAGTTTGTATCTGTCTTGTGTGAGACTTGTATGAAAAGCATACAAGAGGTAAAACAGACATAAGATCCCTTGAAAAATCATATAAATGAAACTTGCATGTTTTGGATACTTCCTAAAACAATATATGAAAGTAATGAGAAAGTGGCCACTTTCATGAGTAAATCATATAAGCCTTATATGATTCACTATATGAAGTAGGCCACATCTGATGCAAGTCTTTTATAAGATTTTTCTATTTCTTTTCCATGTGGGTACGGTGTGAGGGCATGTGTATCTTGGGATATTCTTGTAGCCCATTGTGCTATGTTGACACCCAACCTTTTCCAGCACTTTTGTGTCTGACCCACGGCCAATGTGGGTGCTACAGTAAGTACAGGCAGTAGTTAACCGGCAACAACTGGAGGCCCTGCAGGCTCAGTCCAAGTGCCACATGCACACAGATATTGGAAAACTTACTGTGCTGGTTTGATCCCACAGCTGGTCTGGTGTTTCATCCTTGCTTCCCATTGCTCCGATGATCACACTGCATAAAATGAAATGGATGATCCCTAGTCATTTGTGGACATGTTTGAAGCCACGGCAGAAGCCTGTAAGTGGGCGACGCGGGACTGTGCCATGCACCTGTTGTGAAGAGAACACCAGACGGTGGCGTTCAGCCTACTGGCGGTGATTAAAGGGAGCTTTAAAGATGTCCAGCCCTTTGCCAACACAGCAACCAGGTAGCTGTAGCCAGGGACAGCCACGTGGGATGTTGGATTTACTTAAGTAAACTAGGTGGAAGGCAAAACTTTACTCACTGGGAAGGTTGTCACGGAAGAATCAACATGCTAACATCAGCAGTACAACAAGGGCCGGCTGGTTACTACCACAGGTTCATCCCAAACTTCACAGAGCTGACCAGCTCCCTGACTGACCTCAAATGACAACATGATGTGTGGTCAGAGCTGAAGCTTGAAATTCTGCGTGACAGGCTTAAATTTAAGAGGAGCAAAAGTGGTTACAAAACTTTGTCATGTATAAATGTTGTACCCTAGGGCTGCACAATTAAGAGTATTTTAATCTTTGAACATGAATTTATTTTTTCACAATTAAAAGAGAATCATCAAGCAATATTTAAAATACTTGCTCCGCCCATTAAAACAAAAAGCAAAAGGAAATCACCGCCTGCATTTGCCACCAATCACAGCTTTCCCTGCACTGCACAGCTTGAGGCTTCCTGGACAGCTAAAACTACACTGAGAGACAGATACACAACAAAATTCAAATTTCTGGCACAGCAGAAGGTGAAGAGCTTGACCTTCGGAGCACATCATCCTTCCCCCTACTTTGGACTTCGGGGAATCAGATATAAAAGTAAGCCTCTGTGGTCCACCGTATCCATCCAGCTTACAAAGATGATCTGAAGTCATCAGCACAGTTGCTTTCCATGTGGCCAAATGTGTTAAATAAACACAGTAAGTAATAAATGTTTTGGAAAAATGGTGAACATTTTTACCCTTCCACAATTGTTTCCTCAAGTGACAATACCTACACTTTATGCAAAAACAACACTGATGAAGTTGTATTCACATATATCTTACAAGTACAATAAATGATGTGAAATATGTTTTACCCCTAAGCTTAAAGGCTGATTGCCGTCAGCCCACTGGGCAGGCCGGTGAGCAGCCTGGACCTGGTTTGTGAGTCCAATAGTCTAATCAGTGCATCTAGTAAGAATCTCAGGTGAGTTTCAATCCTGGTGACCTTGATCTTATTGTCAAAAAGTCAGATTTTCTGACTATGTTGTGAATGCAATTATTGGAAAACAACGTGATGTAGGATTTTCAAAATAATACTGTAGGTGCATCTAATAAAAATCTCAGTGACCTCAACCTCAAGGTCAGAGGTCAAGTTTTCTGAAAATCTTGTGAATGCAGTAACTCAAGTTGGAAGCTCGCCAACCTCTGACCTTGTAAATACGATAACTTGAGAAAGTGCAGTTACATTGTAACCTTGGTTCTCTGATTGAGACACTATCTCTCCACCCTTTTAGTCAGGGCATGTCGGTACTTCTTTAACTCACTCCAGCTTGCCCGGCCACGCCCCACAGGAAGTCACTGATCACTTGATAGCAATGTGTCTTCGAGAGACCTTAAAGGTGAAGAGATCTCAGTGTCTCACTCTGAGAACCAAGCTTACAATGTAACCGTTTTGAGGGAAAGCCATTTCAAATCATCATCCTTAAGAGGCTCAACGGGAGGATGCTGAAGGGCTCAGTCCAAGTCTGGTGCTGTCTGTCCTGACAATGATGTAATAGCCTTTCAGTCTTCACAGATACTGTTGGAGCACAAGGTGGACAGCCCTCAGCTCCAACAAATTTATGTGCTGAGTTGCACAGTGGCCACGTCAACAGCCGTTGACCCTCCAGCCCTCATGGCCCCAACTGATGGAGGATAGGTCTGTGAGGACCAGCTGACGGTTAATCGCTGGTCCCACTGCATGACCCTGCTTTAACCCTCTGGGGTCAATGGATGCACCAGGTCTTTCAAATCACATCACCAGTTTAAGATCACATAGCAACAAGAATCAACCACAAGAAGTCTCCATTTCAACCTGCGTTAAAAGTGAGGACTTCAAACAACTGACCAGGTTTTAGAATGTGTTGATAGGCCACGTTAAACTAGAGTTATGATCATTTCAAAGAAATGCCATTTTTTTCCTGAATGCTATCGTCATGTTTACCGTAGGAGGAAATGGTAAAAACTTTTCTAAGGACAGCGCTTGATAAATAAAAATAAAAAAACGAGAGAAAACACACTTTCTAATTGGTGGAAAAATGTACCATGTCGACCAATCAAAAAATGATATAGCAACATATGGCTTTTGGTTGTATAGGAAGACGGGGTAATCATTACTGTAATGATACTAACCAAAGTCTGATGAAGCGCATGTGTGCTTGAAATGCACCTGCTCTGTGCTGCACTCTGTTAAGCATGTCTTTGTATTTCTGTTATTTTTTAAAGAAACTACCCCTATTAATTTCTCCCCACATTCTCCACATTTCATGCCACAAACCTTTTTCCTAAAAGACTGCTATTGAAAAAACAATAATCTGCAAGGAGAGACTTCCAGTTTCAGGTCACAATTTTAGTTTTACTACTAACAAGCTTGACAGTTTTTCTGTGGTTACAGAAAGCCAGATGAGTTTGTATGTGATCTGGAACTGAGCCACTTTTCTCGGGCATGTGTGCTTGAGAATGCTGGTGTATGTTGACAGGACACGCCCACTTTGTGTGTATTAAGAGGGGAGAAAAGCAGAAGCTGAAACATTGCTGCTACACTATCAGTCAGTCAGCAGGCAGGAACAGGCCGGCAGTGTGTTTCTGCTCTCAACGATTCACCCTTTTCACCTCTTCAGTCAGATTCTCTGCAACAGCTTGACATGATGCTTGAGCATGAGGAGTTCACCAAAGCAGGCAAGAAAGCTGGCTTGCAGATTTGGAGGATTGAGAATATGGAGTTGGTCCCTGTGCCCGACAACTTACATGGGAGCTTCTACACAGGGGATGCTTATGTGATTCTCTACACTGTCAAAAAGAAAGAGAGCTCTTTTTACCATCTGCACTACTGGCTGGGTAAGTGACTAAAGCTCTGGACCCAATTCATTGTGTCAGTTTATTGTTCCACTCAGAATAAGGGAAATGAGTTATAATTGGATGTAATAACCTATCATTGGAAGAAGTCCTATTTCAGAGGGGTCCTCCAGGGTAACAGATAAATCTCAAATTAAATTCCAAGGAACCACTCAAGAGCTTCCTTAGAAGTTCTAAGGAAAGAAAAAAAAGTCCACAAATGTACAAAGTTACCAACGCCAGGATGTGACACTATCTTTATAACACCTGTGAAGTTGATTCTGCTCTATTCCCTGAGAAATCACAAAATCATACAAAATCATACAATATTGTTTTATATACAGGTCAGACATACGTTTTAACATCGTTTTTGCTCTGACCAGCTGATTTTATTTAGATTTTTTTTCACAACATAAACAATCATTTTTGTTACTTTTCATTTTTCATCTTTAATTTTAATAACTTTTATGTTTTCTTATCATGTGCAACAGGTTAAAGAACCCTTCTTAATTTCTATTCAAACAAATGTCTTATGTAGTTGGTGATCTAACTGCGTTGCTGTATTAGGAAGCTGTGTAGATAGCAAAAGCATTTACAGAGAAATAATTTTCCTCACAACTTTCTGAATGATCCACATTCAGCTATAACACAAACTTCACTCTACACTGTTCCAGAAAATAGTAATGTCAAAGTAGCTTACTGTATATTTTACAGTTTTGTACTGTCTTTCTAGAATATCATTAAATTTACATACAAGTAGACTGATTTTACATGTCAAAGGTAAAATAACATAACATCACTGTAAATATTTACATGTTTTTTAAATATATTTTTTTGTACATATGAATATTTAGATTGTAAAAATACATTCAGAAATATATCATAATTTCACAAATATTTGTCTGTTATGTGAGAGAATGATCTGTTAAATTCAAATGTAATACTATGGAAAAATATATAAAATGATCGAAAATTAATGAGAATTAATGATAATTTTGCAGAAAATTTCATGTCATCTAGGTCTGATTCAATAATTCAGAGGTAACAAGTGAAAATATAATTAATAGGAATAAAAACTAAAAGAATAAAACATATAAAACATTGCACGGCCACACTGTGCTAATTATATATTTTAAAAAGTAAATGTAGAGGTAGGAATTGCAATTAATAGGAATCTCAAAGTATTCACAACATTCCTGAACAGAAATAGGCCTCTGCACCTGGGGTGAGGGTGTGGCCATGAAAACAATGTGACATGCCATTGGATGTTGGGACACATAATAACATGACACAAAGCATCGGCCAATGAATGTGAACTAACAACCACAATGTCGCGGGTATGGCAGCACTGTAGGAACAAATCCTAATATAAAAGTATTTTACTGCATTTTACAGTTTTGTTCTGTTCTTCTAGAACATCATTAAAGTTACATAAATAGACTGATTTCACATTTCAAATGTAAATTAACGTTAAATCACTGTAATGTAATAAAACATAATTTTCATGATTATTAAATGTATCTGTCTGTACATATGCATATTTAGATACAGATTCACAAATGTATCATGATTTCACAAATATCTGTCCGTTATTTGAAAGAT
>NW_024582596.1:477499-498600 GCF_018398535.1 Haplochromis burtoni | reverse complement strand
ATATTTGTCTGTTATGTGAGAGAATGATCTGTTAAATTCAAATGTAATACTATGGAAAAATATATAAAATGATCAAACATTAATGAGAATAATCAATAATTAAAGGAGTATTTGAATTATAATTTTGCTGAAAATGTCATGTCATCTAGGTCTGATTCAATAATTCAGAAGTAACAAGTGAAAATATAATTAATAGGAATAAAAACAAAAAAAAACATACAAAACATTGCACGGCCACGCTGTGCTAATTAAATGTAGAGGTAGGAATTGATTGATTTGAAAGATTGAACTGTTGAATTCAAATGTAATGCTATGGAAAAGTATATAACACGATTCCTATAAGCTTGTGTTACATCACATAAGTATTATTATTTTTGCTGTTTAGGGTGATCGTGGCTCAAGAGTTGGGAGTTCGCCTTGTGATCAGAAGATTGCCGGTTCAAGCCCTGGCTCGGACACCCTCGGTCATTGTGTCCGTGGTCAAGACTCTTCGCCTACTGGTGACGGCCAGAGGGGCCGATGGTGCGATATGGCAGCCTCGCCTCTGTCAGTCTGTCCCAGGGCATGCAATCCATTATTAAACTAACTGTATATTTCTGTACATTTACGTATTATGATTCATATTGCCACATTCATTGACCTTGTTTATAGGTAATTTCATTGTGGCTGTAGCTCAGGTGGTAGAGCGGGTCATCTACTGATCGGAAGGTTGGTGGTTCGATCTCTAGCTTCCCCAGTCTGCAAATATCCCACATATCCTTGGGCAAGATACTAACCCCAAATTGCTCTCCGATGCATCCATCGGAGTATGAAAGTGTGTGTGAATGTTACTTAGAGAGCACTTAGAAAAATGTGCTTGTGTGAATGGGTGAATGTACAAGTTGTGTAGAGCGCTTTGAGTGCTCAGAAAGAGTAGAAAAGTGCTATATAAGAACCAGTCCATTTAACATTTACCATTGTTTGATCACGTTAAAATGTTCCTAATTTAATATCTAAAAGCACTTGGAAGAGGCAGAATCCCATGTAAAATTAGTGCAACAAACTGTATTGTCATTACTGGAAATAACTGTATTTTTATGAGGAAGTTATTTTCTGTTATTTTACAGTAGTATTTTGGCGCCCAAGCTGCCAGAATATAACCGTTTTTTTAAGATGTTTTTTTAACAGTGTATCTAAATGCTTAAACTTTATAAAAATATTGTAGTGTCCTATCAGAATACCTGCCAACAATGCTGTCTTTGTCAGGTTTGTCGTATAGACCATCCCCTGCTCTGCTCCTCCTCCTCCTGCAGTTTACTTCACTGTTGGGACTAATTCATGAAAAGTGCTACGTATTAAATATACACATGGAGTACTACACAGTATATATAGCATCTGTCATCATAAATTGGTAACCCACTTAACGGATTGCACTCACATATGATGCTGGTCTGATGCCTTCTGGACCAAGTAGAAGCTTATTGTTAGTTTTTGTTGTTACTTCACTGCTTCATTTTCAAGGACGCTTTATTGGCTACGTGACTCGATAGCTCAGTGAGTGAAATGTTGTAAAATCACAATGAGAAGGTGCTGCAAAGTCACCAACTCCATCAAGCTTGATCTGCATAGTTAAAAAAATATTGCAACAGTAAAATATGAAGTTTGTTGTTAATTTGCTGTGGATAAATGACTAAGGTACCAGTTTGCTTTCTTCAGCAACATGTCACCACTACTTCACACCTCAGGAAAGTTTAGCCAGAAAATCAGCCCTCGCTTGTTCCATACAATCACTACACTAACAATAAGTGTGTGTATGAAGCTTGATATACTTTAATGCTGTGTGCCATAAAGTTTCCAAAACCTGAATAAGCCTTTCTCGAGCTGACAGCTCCGTCATAGCCACACCTCATTATTCACGCCTGCCGTTACCTGATCCCCCTGATAATCACACAATGATCATATCCAAACTAATCATTTACTGACAACAGCTGATTATCTTTTTAACATTGAGCTGTGGCGTTGCTCTTACTGCTTTTATTTATTTGCAGCAGAGAAGAAGAAAAGCCTAAAACACTCTTGGTTTTGGCTTGTCATTCTGCGCCACATAAGTTATCAGTAGCAGCATGTCATAGATATAAGAAATCTGTAATGGTGTAACAAACAGTACATGAGTTCACACTTCAACACTTAGCGCTCTAGTTTAAGTTTTGGTGCCGCATCTCTTCATGCCTCCTTTTGTGTCTTTTGCACACTTCACTTGCAATAACTTTGCAAAAAGTAGGCATCGCACAAAAGTATGTTGAGCCACACCAACCTACAGTTTTTGATTGGAACCATTTTAACAACAATTCAAAATGTGAAAGTAAACACCAAATGTGTACTGAGTAACTCTACTCTACTCTCAACATTCTGTCTGGTGCTTGTCCATTAAGAACGATGGATATACACCTACAAAACTATATAGTATGGACACATTTTCTTCTTTCTATGCTGATATGTAGATGAGCTGTGTGCATGTTTGGCAGCATGTAAACATGACTGGACTTGCTTGAGTGTATATATATATATATATATATATATATATATATGATAATAATATAAATATATGATATTATGATGTGTGTGTGTGTGTGTGTGTGTGTGTGTGTGTGTGTGTGTGTGATACTTAGGGTGTTTATAAAAGTGAGGGATATTTGTGTGCTTTGATTTTCTGATTGAATAAAACATAAAAATCAAGTGAAATACATTAATTGTACTTAGGGGTTCACTTCACCCAATTTTCACTGTTTCCTAAAAAGTTACATTCAAACAAAGCAAGTTGTTATATCTAGATGGCACTAAATGCTGCTCAGGTTTTCTAAGCTTCTTTTTTGTGACTTTAAGAAAACAAACAAGCTGAACAAACATTCACACACACATTGGCACTGTGATGGGTGCGTCAGAGAGCAGCTTGGGTTAATATGATGCCCAAGGATCATATTAACCCAAGACTGGAGCAGCCAGTCATCAGTAGATAACCTGCTCTGCCTCTTTAGCTACAGTCACCCCTTTGTTCTGTTATGTAACAGACTGCTATTTTTCAATAAATTGTTCTTGTACAATTATCACAACGCTAGTAGTAGTTTTACCACTATTATGGTAAGACTTCTGTTTACACTCTACAAGTAATTCTTCCTCTAATGGTTCCATGTTATTTTCTAGCACTGGGCTAACAGCATTATTCTTTTGACTTAGACACAAAGAAATCTCCAGTAGGTTTTCTCTTTGACAAAGTTTGTATTGGTAGTTTGCAGCTTTAACCAGCAACTTGTCATGCTTGTCTTATTCTGACGGTTCACTCTTTGTTGACATTTCCTTCTTATGTTGATTCAGCTGCTGTCTCAGCTTTGTCTGGGATGTTTCTTTTCTATCCGGGCAAAAGTCTGGAGAGAATGTCAGCATTATTCATAACTTCACCAAGTTCATAATGTCAACATGAAGTCTCCCTAACCCACCAGGGGCAGATAGCAGTGTTAGTTTGGGGGCTTGTCCATTGAGACAAGGACCCGAGTTGCAGGGTGAGAGTCCATTTATTTATAATATCAACAACAATAAATCACACTCTTGTGATACTTCGACTTTTTAGTCACTGTATCTCTAGCTCAGTTTATTCACTCCAACACTGCTCTTTTCCTCCTATCCCAGTTTACCACTAAAACAGAGAGCGTGTGATTAAATAATTAGTCCCAGCTGCCCTGCGAGTCTCCAGGGCACTGCCTGCTGAACCCACTGCACCACTCCTCTGCATCGGAGCCTCAGACCACACCACGGTCACATACCTCTACCATTTGAACGAGGCCAGGGAGCCACTCGGCCATGTCCACTCCCCTCTCTGTGAGCAGGAGAGGAAATCAGCCACCACCGTGTCCCCGGCCTATGGACCACCTCGAACTTAAATGGCTGGAGGGCGAGATGCCACTGGGTGATCTAGGCACTGGCATCTTTCAGTGGAACCATTATGCATGGTCTGAACAGACAGGCACAGGCCTCTCTCAGACAGTTTCTGCAGGATGCACACAACAGAGCCATCAACCCCCCCTTACCTGCAAGGACAAAACAGTGATGTGTTCAAAACGTCCTTATGCAGAATAAAAGGAAAGGAAAATTAGGTGTGTGGAGCAGGGGTTCCCCACAGAGAGCCTCTTTTACTGAGTCAGACACACTGAGTGTGTTCGACCTGTGTTCAGTTGTCACAGCTCACTAGGTATAATCTGTTCCTAACCATCACAAATGGAAATGTCAGTGATAAGTCATCATGTGACCATCAATTGTTATCACAAAGGCTGATCTTAGAGTGTCGTCACAAGACTGTTAGTGGAAAATCTTCCATGTTCCAATCTTCCAGTTACTGAAGCCAGCAGAGTCTCCTGTGAAGCTGCTCTAGCAATTGCATCTGGCACTTGGTCTGGGCCACCACCACTTGTGCACACGGCAGACCTGTGCATCACGGTGAGCTCCACCAGCATCTGTACCAGCAGCTGGTCTGGCAGGACCCGAAGCACACACAGGCAGAGTTGCGGGATGAGTGTCCAGTTAAGTACAATATCAAAAACCCCAGATCACACTCTTGTGAATTTCAGGATGGCCCTGGTTGCACCGCATTGGCAGGCATTTAGGTTCACAAGTTTTAACAAACAATAATGTGTTTTTCAGGTAACTGTCAAGAGTTTTATGTAGGAAAGGTTTCAACTGTTTTCATTTTACCATAATGGTGATGCGTATCAGGCCCTTCAGGTAGCCATGATTCAGTAACAAGGTGGAGACCTATGCTGACAGAACAGTGGAGGCGACTGTGAATTTCAGAATGAAACCAGGCCACCATGAGTCTGCTCGCCTGACCTGTGGTCACTGTGAAGTCTTTCCACTTCCTGGGAACCATCATCTTCCCAGGATCTGCAGTGGCAAGCTCATCAAAACAGCACATTAAAGGACATTTTTCTTGTAGCAGCCGAAGAAGTTCAACCTGTCAGTGATGGTGCACTTCTGCTTCTTCATTACTGAAGCCATCCTCAACTCCTCCATAACAATTTGCTGCTGGCACTGCCAGAGACAATGGCAGAATACAGCACATCACCTGCTCTGCTCACAAGTTGATTGGCAGCAATGTGCTTTCTCTTCCAAAACCTAAATGTTTCCCTGGCCCCGGGGCAGGCACAAGAGATCACTGTTGACACCATCCACCCCAGAAATAAACTTTTTGAGTCACTCCATGCCTGATGGACCAGATGGAGGCAGGAGGCTCTGGTCCATCCGGAATAACACCTTATGACATTCAGCAGTTTACTTCAACATACAGTTGGATTGCTTAACTACTTTCTCACTGTCCTTATTTATTATTGACAGGAAAAGAGTGCAGCCAGGATGAGAGCACTGCTGCAGCCATCTTTACTGTGCAGTTGGATGATTACTTGGGTGGAAAGCCAGTCCAGTACCGAGAACTACAGGGGGTTGAGTCAACTGCCTTCACCAGCTACTTCAAAGGAGGGCTCACTTACAAAGTATGTTCATTCATGAGCTCTGCTGCAACATGCTGATCTTTTAATTACAATTCTAGATGTCTAAAGCTCCTGAACCACAAGTGCCAACGTCATCATTGCATTCAGTTCATGGAGGAACATATGGTTATTTAAACTATCATCTTGCAGGACTGTTCTCTGCTGTGCCCATAGTAGAAAAACAAATATGGTCTATATTCTCAAACAGAATTAAAAATATGATTGTGTAACTTTAGTGGTTCTGACAGTCGTTGTCCATGACCTGTTAATCACGTGAGGCATCACATGAGCCATGGTGGGGATAAGGGTGTATGTCAAAGGAAGTTAAGGATGAAACCACCCTGCCCCACCCCATCATGTGGCCCATTGAAGTCACCTAAGGGCATGTGTGAGTGGGCATTGAAGCCCCTGGCTCTCAAGACTGTGTGGGTGGTGGCTGATGGTGTTGTCAGCCACTACCTCTGTATAGTGAAGGTTTTTTGACTTTGGACTTTGAAAGGGGAAAATGGCTTTTTCCTTTTTAAACCATCTGTTTTCTTAGTCCAAGATGTGGCATCCTCAAAAGAGTGTCGTTTGTGCTTTGAGTGCATTTAAAGAACAAAGGACACTTCAACCCTCACTTACACCTTGCCTTAGGTAACCAAAGTAGTATACAACTTATACCATGCATACCATTTAGAAATTGTCACTAGCTGGCTTTTGCAATTGAAAGTTTATTGTTACTGTAGGCTCAACAATATGACTTTACAGACCACTTGATTTTTTTTGTCCTTTATTAACTAGACAGATATTTTTTTTACGTTGACTTTATACCATAACATTGTACTCTGCAAACCCTGCTACATTATATTTGGGAACAATGACTGGAAAGAAACAGCAAGAGAGAGTAAGAAAGAGAAGTGACAGTGCAGTGTAAACAGAGAAGGTTGACAGCATAATATGTTCTCTGTCCACAGACAGGGGGTGTGGCCTCAGGTTTCAACCATGTGGTCACCAATGATCTTACAGCACAGCGACTTCTACATGTCAAGGGTCGGCGTGTTGTCAGAGCCACCCAAGTCCCCTTCAGTTGGTCCAGCTTCAACAGTGGAGACTGCTTCATCATTGACCTCGGAGATGTAAGGACAAACTGTTATATACTATACTGCCAAAAGTATTTCATTATCACTCATTGTACCTAATAGTACTGTCACCTCATCAGAGCACTTTGTTCTAAAAATGCAGGTTGACTTGTAATTCTAGTGTATCTAAAAACAGAACGGGAGCCAGAGCCTTCAGCTTCCAGGCCCCACTTCTGTAGAACGAGCACCCAAATCTGGATTTAGGACAAAGGCACCCTCTCTACTTTTAAGTATTTAAAAAAAAAAGGCGGGGGGGGGGGGGGGGTTTGTAAATAAAATAATAATAATAATAATAATAATAATAATAATAATAATAATAATAAAAGGGTCAATTTCAGAACCTCAGGACATTGTTCTATGGTACAGGATGCCACTTATGCGACTAGTGGTGTACTGACCCACAAAGTGGAAGGCCACCCAAAATCATAGAGCTGGGTCAGCCACATTCAACCGTTACATCACAAAGAGCAGGGAAGATATGTTCTCTGGATCGATGAATCCCATTTCTCAATCTGGTAATCTCACTGGCAAGTCTGGGTTTGGCATTGCCAGGAACATGGAACTGGCTGCATTTTGCCAAATGCAGGAAGACTGATGGTGTATCCAAAGCTGATAAAACAGCTTTGGAATAAATTAGAGGGGAGACTGTGAGCCAACATCAGTATTTGACCTCACAAATGTGCTTCTGGATGAATGCTCAAAAATATAAAAACACTCTTAAAACCTGAGGAGCTGTATTAAACCCTAAAGATAAAGAATGGGATGTTACTCAAGTTCATATGCGTGTGAAGGCAGATATAGTATATGTAGACACTATGTATATCTGCAGGGCGAGTGTAAATTAAATAGGGCCCAAAGCCAAGTTTGTATTGCCTTGTCTAACTGTTGTTGTGTCAGCAGAAGATCTACCAGTGGTGTGGATCCAAGTGTAACAAGTATGAGCGACTGAAGGCAACACAAGTGGCCAGGGGTATCCGTGACAACGAGAGGAATGCTCGTGCAGAAGTGATAGTCGTAGAAGAAGGAAGTGAACCATCAAAGTTAACAGATGTAAGTCCTATTTTATGGCTGTTAAGTTATTTTGCATTTGGGTTTCCTGTTCTAAACATATACACTACCAGTCCAGAGTTTGGACACACCTTGTCATTCAATGTTTTGGTTTTTTTATTATTATTTTAACTGCTTTGTACATTGTAGATACATACTGAAGACTACTTTGTTGACAGTGCTGCAAACTCTTGGCCTTCATGATGTAGTCCACCTGAAATGGTTTCCCCTCACAGGTGAGCCTGTCAGGGTTCATTTGTGGAGTTTCTTGCCTTCTTAATGGGGTTGGGACCATCAGTTCTGTTGTGCAGAAGTCGGGTTGGTCCACAGCTGACAGCTCTGTTTGACAACTGTTAGAAATCCTATTATGGCAAGAACCAATCAGCTAAGTAAAGAGAAACAACAGTTCATCATTACTTTAAGAACTGAAGGTCAGTCAGTCCGGAAAAAGCAACCTCCAGGCTGTGTGAGAGCTATTTGACCAAGTGCAGTCGCAAAAACCATCAAGTGCTACAATTAAACTGTCTGACAGTTTAATTGTCTGACAGTTGTCTGCTGCTGAGGATACATTCATCTGATGATGAGTCCAAAATCTGCGATCTTTGGTTCCACCTGCCGTGTGTTTGTGCGACACAGAACGGTGAATGATGGTCTCTACATGCAAGGTTCCCACCGTGAAGCATGAGGAGGTGTGATGGTGTCGGAGGCTTTGCTGGTGACACTGTTGGGGATTTATTCAAAACTGAAGGAGAGATGGAGTGCTGCACCTGATGATCTGGCCTCCACAGTCACCTGACCTAAACCCAGTGGAGATGGTTTGGGATGAGATGGAGGACCAACAAGAGCTCAGCATCTCTGAACTCCTTCAAGACTGTTGGAAACCTTTTCAGGTGACGACCTCATGAAGAGAGAGAATGCCGAGAGTGAGCAAAGCAGCAATCAAAGCAAAGAGTGGCTACTTTGGAGAATCTAAAATATAAAACATGCTTTGAATTATTTCACACTTTTTTATTTACCACATAATTCCATATGTGTGCATTCATAGTTTTGATGAGAATCTACAATGTAAATAGTCATGAATGTACATGTACTATAGTACTATAGCGGTTATTGATATGGGCGACACGGGCGGTTGCCCGGGGCGGCATCGTGGTGGGGGGATGGCATCACGGGCATCGACAAGCATTGAGCAGCATCTAATAACCAACTCGCAAAATAAAACAAAACAACAAACACGAAAACACCAGACATTATAATACAGACTTATAATTTTCATCGATGCTTTTTCAAAGTTCTATATGCGAAAAGTGAGCGCGAGAGCCCTCGGTGCGCCTGCTCGCTGCTGAAGTCAAAGTAAACTTTATTGTCATCTCCGCTACTTACAGTATATAGAGACGAGACGACGAGGCTCCAGTTACAGCAGTGCAAGTAAACAAACAATAAATATAAGAAGAGTAAGAAAATGAATATACACTTTAGGACTCGGGATAAAGGATCAATAACAATTTAAAATTTATAATTTACAGTTGATGATTTAAAGTCTCACACACAACCCGTCGAAAGGGGAGGGGGCGGCTGCTTCCAGATAGAGCGCATTTCATTTATAATGTTGTAAATCCAAGCCCATCATGTATTCATGATTTGAATCCTGGGTTGTGTGAAATCTCAGAAATAAACCTTAGACAAAGAGAATCTGTGAACTAAGGTGTAGGTCTGTTAGGTTAAGTTGTGGTGATCCTCGTGTTGGGGGATTTGTGTTCATACTGGAGTGCAAAATTAAAACCAAGATGGACAAGAAAAGTTCAAAGCCATCAGGTGCTCAGTTTAGAAAAAAGAGAAAAGAAGAGGAGGAGAAACGAGCTAAAGATACAGGTGTGTGTGTTTCTCTGGTGAAATTCAGTATGGTTCCAAGAACAGTTTTATGTTAATGTATAATCCTTAATATGTTTTATGTGAGTGTGGTGTGTGGGGGGGGGGGCCAGAGGGAGTGTTCGCCCGGGGCGCCAAACAGGCTAGGACCGCCACTGTACATGTATATGTTCTATATACACTATAGGTCCATATAGCGTATACCACTACCAGGTAGTAGTAAACGCTACCTGTCAAAAGTTTGGACACAACTTCTCATTTAATGGTTTTTCTTTCTTTTCATGACCATTTGAGTGCATGGACCTCATTGGGCTGTTTCCCAACAAGCTGAGCAAAGAGATCAGGGTAGCTAAGAGGAGCTAAAGAAAGCTAAAGAAAACGAACAGCTTCTCAGCCAGTGACCCAGAATCCGTTTGGAGAGGCCTGCAGCACATCACCAAATACAAGAGTCCCTCCCCTAGCCCTGGTTGCTCATGACATTAACACCTTCTACTGCAGATTTTAAAGACAACCCCCAAAAAATCCCATCTGCTCACCCTCAACTCACACCTACACAAAAAGACTACCTGCAGTCTCAATTTCCCCACACACCCCGCCCTCTGACTCCCTACCTGCACTAAAGATCTGTGAGGAGGACGTGGGTCTACACTTGCAGAGACAGAAGACCAGAAAGGCTCCAGGACCTGACGACATGCCCCCCTTGAGCCTGAAAATCTGTGTGACCAACTGGCCCCCAATCTTCACCTGGATTATTAACAGATCTCTGGAACTGTGCTCCCTCCTGCTTCACACACTCCACCAAAGAAGTCCACCATCACAGGGCTAAATGACTACAGGCCCGAGGCCCTGACGTGATTATGGATGACTGTCTGTTCCCACCCTTTTCGATAGCTAATAAACATTTGCACTTCTAATTTCTTCATTTTTGTGTGAAGTACAGTTAGCCCCCTATTTTGTTGGAGAAAGACAGAGCTAGGTTTTTTTTGGCGGGGGGGGGGGGGGGGGGGGGGGGTGCGTCTCTACATTAGCAGTGGACTTGAAATCAAACAAGAAATATATGTTTGAACTGTAGACTAAACACCTAATGCTGACAGATATTTGTGTTTTATTCATTTTTTGTGTTGCTTCAGAAAACATAAGTTGATAAATCTACATATAAATGCAATAGTGCAAAACATTCACTAGTTTTTTCACATGTGCATTCAATTCATGTTTTCAACTCATTTTTATTTCTTTTATGCTTGTTTATAGTTTGCTATATTTATGCTTTGGTTGAATTGTTTATTTTTGGATTTACTGGAAGCATTAATTGTTTCACTTCTTCTTTTTTCTTTTTTTTTGCTTTTTTCTGGTGTTGGACAGGTTCTTGGAGACAAGCCACCGCTGTCAGAGGGAGGTGATGATGATGACACAGAGGCAGACATGTCTAACAGAAAGATGGCTAAACTATATATGGTACAGTATTAACATCAACAAACACTGAAAAAAATCGACAAAGATCTTTGTTGTCTAATAGTTAGAATGTTTCCCCAAACACTGTCATAACTCTGAATCCTGCGAGCTGTTGCTGATGATACACAGCTACACAGCAACAGCAGACACAGCAGCTGGACCTTTAGCTGCAACACTCTGTGAGGCAAACTGCACACAAACAGTTTGTGTTTGTTGAGCTGATAGAAACATTATATTTGAAATTACCTCCCACTTAAAAAGTATTACTCCCTTTATGCTTGCATGTCTCTAAATCTAGCTAGATGCTGAAGTGTCCCAACCGCAACTTATGGACACCTGCAGTCACTCTGGTGTGCAAAAAAACCCCAAACAAAACAACAAGACGCCACTTCATCGCCTGACTTTGACACACAGTTTTGCATCTTTCACTTCTTTTTGTACAACAGTCCCTGGTGGTTAATATGCAAACATGACTGCCTTAATGAGTTACTGTTACTATCAAATCAGTTTGATGGCCCGCAATGACATGAAATAATAACTCCCCTCAAATCCCTTAAACCAAAAATAACGTTTTGAAAATGAAAAAGTAGAAAGTAGAGATTTGCTTAAAGATGTAGGGGGTAAAAGTAAAAAGTTGTCAGAATAACAACTACTCAAGTAAAGTACAGATACCAGAAAATTCTACTTAAGTACAGTAACAGAGTATTTGTACTCCACCTCTGCATCATTCACACATTTAAACACATTCATATAAGAACTTTTTCTGTTTGTTTTCTATCTAACATTTGCACAAATTCTTAAATGAAGTCAAGAACCATCATATAACTTATTATTATTATTATTATTATTATTGTTAATAACCAGGTGTCTGATGCATCAGGATCCATGACAGTGACTGTTGTGAAGGAAGAAAACCCCTTCCTGCAGAGTGACCTACTATCAGATGAATGCTTCATCCTGGATCACGGCAAAAACAAAATGATATTTGTATGGAAAGGTGCTCAAACAGTGTTAGCTAAGAGATTCTGGGACCTGCTTTGAATGGCTTGTTATAAGTGAAATAAGCTACCCAGTTTCATATCAGCATTGATTTCATCTATTTTTTTCCTGCAGGACATAATGCTAATCCCGATGAAAGAAAAGAGGCCATGAAAACAGCTGAGAACTTCATCAAGCAGATGGGCTACCCAGCAAACACACAGGTTTACTTTCAGTTTCACTTCATGGAAACTGGACACATTTTCATATTATTCTTTGAAAGTTTCCTGTAAGTAAAAGTACAGGACTATTGGAAAACTGTCCTGTATTGGAAATGGAAATAGTTCCAGTGATGTTCCTCCTGATGGTCCTGCAGATTCAGGTGCTTCCAGAAGGAGGAGAGACTCCCATGTTCAAGCAATTCTTCCTGGACTGGAAGGAGAGAGATCAGAGTGAGGGTTTTGGGAAGGTGTTCACCACTGAGAAGGTTGCCAAGATTCAGCAAGTTGAGTTTGATGCCTCAAAACTTCATGAGTCCCACCACATGGCAGCTCAGTATAACATGGTGGATGATGGGAGTGGAGAAACACAGGTGAATGAACTGTACTGTATGTCTGTGTATGTTCTCAGTCATCGAGGTCGTGGTAATCTGGACTTTTTAAAGTTTCTTGAAGAAAAGAAAGAAAGAAAGAGTGACCCTTACCTTTAAGTGCAGATGTACAGGTGACTCTTGTCCTGTCGAAGTGGTCTTAACGCTCACTCACATCTTGTGTGATTTGGTCCCGATAGGGTGAGGCAAGGTCTCACAGTGATTTCACCCGAAACCTCTGCTGATAATGACCCACACCCTTTCCACTCCTTGGCTCATGTGATGATGCACATGATCAATAGTTGGTCAACAACCCTCTTAAGGCACAACACCCACTAGGGTTTAAATACCTGAGACTCTCCACCGTTTGGTTTTAGAACTGAAGAAGAAGAAGAAACTGAAGAAGTCCTGTCTCTTTCTTTCCAAGCTCCTTAGAACTCTAAAAGTAGTGTCCATGTGAAACTATGCTGGTGCTTCACTTGTTACCTTTATCATTTTCTCTTTAGATTTCACCATCTTTGGGGTAACGTGGTTAATCCAACCGTTTTTGTTTTTCCTGTTTTACCAGGAATACTGTGGAGACACAGTAACAATTTCCCCCAAAAAATAAAGGAATAAAAAAAATAAATCTTCATTTCTGTGTTGTGGACCTGTAAAAAAAAATCAGTTCAATTCATTTTTATTCATATAGCACCAAACAACAATTGCCTCAAGGCACTAAGATACATACACACTTTACTACTAAAAATATTCACTCGTCCATCTAAACCGTTGAATTCAGGCGTTCCAGTAGCTTTCATGGCCACAGGTGTGTGAAATCAAGTACCTGAGCATGCATCAGAATCCTGGTTCATTTGTGCTTAAAGACTACTGATGACATTGGGGATAAGACAGTGTTCAAATGGTGAGACTTACACTACCAGTCGAAAGTTTTAGAACACCCCCATTTTTCCAGATTTTTATTGAGAATTATGCAGTTTAATGTCTCATTGCACTCTGAAATGAAAGCATAGTACCAATAAGCAATTGGAATCAAATAAATCATGGAATCAGTTTATAGACCAAGTGGACCCGTCCTTTCACCTACTCGACGGCCTACAAAGATGCTGCGTGATGAATCGAAGATTTCAAACTTTGATTCATCAGTCCATAATACCTTCTTCCAGTCTTCAGTAGCCCAGTCGCAGTGTTTCATGGCCCAGACAAGCCTCTTTGTCTTATTCTGCCATCTTAGGGATGGCTTTCTTGCTGCAACTCATCCTGTCAAACCTGCAGTTTGCTCCAGCTTCTGAGCCTTTTGATGGTGAAGGAAACTGGACTCACTGACACCTTGACTTTCATTGCAGTTTCTCTGTAGGACAGACCTACATTTATAAGTGATGGTCTGTCTCTCTTCCAATGTTAATTGCCTTTTTCTCGCTATTTTTTGTAGCAACACACTACTTTCTGCAGTACTGTTCGACTGATGCTCACGAGGGTATGATGCCACAGTGTGCTCCAACACTGCTTTCCTGCAGACAGAGCGGGTTGGAAGTCATCCAGAGAAGTTGGAACATCTGTAGGAATTAGCAGCACCAGCTTTCAAAGCTTGATCAAACTCCTTTGCTGCAGAACAGATTTAAACTGTTGGCCCATGTTGTGTTCCCTGAAAAACCTTTTGATGTAATTCTGAAATGTACTTTTTTTCAGTTTTGGGCAACCTTACCTTTTATTTTAACCTCTGGCAGTTCACCACTTACCTTTGTACCATTTCAAACTATTCATTGGACTTGAACGACTTGAATTGCAATAAATAACTGGAAAAATTGGGGTTTTCTAAAACCTTTGAGCGGTATTGTAAATAAAATTAAATTACACTGAAAATTGACAAGCAGCTGCTGGGCAGCCAACTAGTTAACACGGAGAAGAAGACAGCAGTTGTGGTAGTGGTGGCAATCATCAGAAAGAAGGAGAGAAGAAAACAGAAGTACGAGGGGCTATAGGTGTGCTTCAGACTGTGGCTCTGAAACTGCTGTTGCTCTTTGAGCCTCAGTGAACTTTAGGTGGAGACCTCCATGTACTATAAGGAGCTTTCATGTCTTGACATTGATGTCCTTGTGTGGCCAGTTTATTATTCCACCTGAGTATCTGATGCCTGGTAATCTGTATGTATTGATAGCATGGGTCTTATTCTTATCACTGAGATGGCTTCTCAGCACTTGTCTTACCTTCTAAATTGGTACACTCCAGTGAGATCTTTGAGGTCTCGCAGGAGCTTCTAGTTGTCCCTAGGTCTAGATTAAAACACAGAGGAGATCGGACTTTTGCTGTGACTGCTCCGAAACTGTGGACTAAACTGCCTTTACATATCAGATCCTCTCCAACACTGGATACTTTTAAAACTCGTCTAAAGACCCATTTTTACTCCTTGGCTTTTAAGGCCAGTCAGGTCTGTCATTATTTTATTATTTTATTATCCTTAATTTTACTTTCTTTTTAAATTGTATCTGATTATTGTATTGTACAGTACTTTGGTCAACAGTTGTTGTTTTTAAAAGTGCTATATAAGTAAAATTAATTTGCTTTGATTCTGGAGCTATTTGGCTGTAGGTGACATGATTCATGTTGATACTAGGAACACTGCTTTGAGGGAAGATGAGTTGACCTATTGCAACAGCAAATCAGTTTTTGCTGAAAATTATTATGGTGTTACTAGAGAAATAACTATTCTTATTTTTCTCATTTTATAGATCTGGAGGGTGGAGAGCAGTGGTAGGGTCCCTGTTGATCCTAAGAACTATGGTCAGTTCTACGGTGGAGACTGCTACATCATCCTGTACACTTACAGGAAGGGGCAGATAATCTACACCTGGTATGAGTTCAGAAACTGAGCTACTTTGCATCCAATACACATACTCTGATTCTCACCACCAAATGTCCTGTCACTGCTGATGCTGGTAAAAAGTGGTGCACCCCCAGGACTAGTCGACCTTTAGTGCACACTCCACATGGTTACTGGCCCTTTTGACACCATGCTATTTCCCTGCTTTCAGAAAATATGAGGGGGGTGGAGTCTCACTGTTATCTCTGTATTTAACACTGAAGCAGCTGAAACTGAGCAGCCCCGTCCACTAACTGACCAGATCAAGACTTCATATTATGCTCTGCTCACTGTATGTGTATGCCAACACGTTCTCATCCCAAAACGTAACATATTACAAAATCGACAAATCGTCTGTATGTTACGCTTTCGGAAACAGGAGGAAAGATGAGAACCTTTTGGACTGAATCATTTATTGTGATTGGAAAACACTATCTAACACGATTAAGGTTGTGGTTTAGGTTAGGGAGCATCATCCTATTGGATTCCATCCACAATCCGGCGTGTATCACAGGGACGTGGAAGGTTACCTTTCGCATTCCTATGGAGCGCCTCGGGACGTGGCGGTATGTTACGCGTCGGGAATGAGAACATGCTATTCTCATTACCAAGCAAGATGAAAGGACAAAGAATCCAAAATCGAATTCCAACATCATTAGTAGACCAAGGGAATAAAACATCTTCAGGAAAGTGATAATGAAATCAATCAATGGAATAAAATCTGGGGGAGCATATTTTGGAGGGAGACATTAAAATACCAATCTGAGCCCTAAAGTTGAATCTGTTCATCTGGACGTAGCGTTCAGTCACTCATTCAAGTGTCTTCTTTGGTCTTAGGTGATTGCAGGTTCCCCAACCATATAAACAGTACATTTGCATAATGACTGAAACTTGCACCTGTAGTCTGCAGTCAGCTGAGACTGTAGAAGTCACCTGGATGAGTGACAAAACATTTCTCCCACTGAAAACGCTACGTCCAGGTGAGCAGAATCAACTTTTGGGGATTTCCATACTTGGATGATTGAGCATGAAAAATTGTGAGACAAGGGTATCACAACAGTTTGTACACTGACTGGACCTTTTAGAAGGTTTGCAGAATTACAAAGGGGATTTACAAGGTAATTACAAGTAAGGGATTACTGTATCAAAAAAAACTGAAACGGGAGAATTAAGGGAAGTTGACATACTAATTGACATCCTGAGTTATGCCTACAAGAAGAATACTACAAGAATGATTTGTAAAACAGGCTGATGGATCAAAATATAATGAATAAAGGATTCATACAGGGTGATACAGGAAGGCAACATGGGAAAAAGAACTCAACGCTGGCATATTGCAAAAGGACAAGCGTTCAGTGTTAAGTGAGGAAACCTCATCCAGAAGGTCAAAGAAGTGGAGAATGTTTGGTTGGGAAAAAATGTTCATTTTATTTTGCATATCAGAAAACATTGTCCAAGCTATTGGAGCCATGTTGGCGGTTCCAAAGCTTGGAGAATGTTCTTCTGAGAAACCTTTGTCTGATACTAAGTAACATTTTGAAATATGAGATTCTCTATGTGATTTCTGTCTTTTTAATCAGAATGCAGGTTTTTTTATTGTTTTTCTTAAAAAGGAGAGAGTGGTATCTATGTCAATATTGTTAGTAGACTTTTAAAAAATTACAAAAACCTGGTATTCAATTCGATTTTATTTATACAGCGCCAAAACCTAACAACAGTCACCTTTTGGTGCTTTATACTGAAAGGTAGACCCTACAATAATAGATACAGAGAAAAACCCAACAATCATATGACCCCCTATGAGCACTTTGGCGACAGTGGGAAGGAAAAACTCCCTTTTAACAGGAAGAAACCTCCACAGAACCAGGCTCAGGGAGGGGCGGGGCCATCTGCTGTGATTGGTTGGGGTGAGAGAAGGAAGACAGGAAAAGACATGCTGTGGAAGAGAGACAGAGATTAATAACAACTAATAATAGCAGAAGTGAGTCTACAAACACTGAAGTGAAAGAAGTGAGTGAAGAAGAAACACCCAGTGCATCATGGGAATCCCCCGGCAGCCTACTCTATTGCAGCATAACTAAGGGAGGATTCAGGGTCACCTGGTCCAGCCCTAACTATATGCTTTAGCAAAAAGGAAAGTTTGAAGCCTAATCTTGAAAGTAGAGATAGTGTCTGTCTCCTGAATCCAAACTGGAAGCTGGTTCCACAGAAGAGGGGCCTGAAAACTGAAGGCTCTGCCTCCCATTCTACTTTTAAATACTCTAGGAACAACAAGTAGGCCTGCAGAGCGAGAGCGAAGTGCTCTAATAGGGTGATATGGTACTACAAGGTCATTAAGATAAGATGGGGCCTGATTATTGTCACAGGTCGGTGACTCAGTTATTTTTGGTTTTTGTACTTTTACTTTTGATTTTATTATGAATTATGACTGTTTGTGTTTTGGTTTCTGTCCTAGTATTTCTAGCTCCCTAGTTTTGTAGAACTTCCTGAGTTCTAGTTTTTAGGCTTTGTTATTTGGTTTGGTGTTAATTCTGTGCTCCCTCTGATCTGTGTCAGCCCTGCCTGTGTATCCCCTCTAGTGTAGTCTGTGTAGAGCCCGCGTCTCTGAGTCTCTGTCTTCGTGTGTGTTTTGAGTTTCCTGTTTTACTTTGAAGGTTCGTGTCTGATGTCAGTGTGTTCAGTTTTACTTGCCTCCTGTCTCGTTAGCTCCCGGTGTCTTTCTGCATCTCCCTGTTTCTCCGTTTCATGTTTGGTTTTTGCTTGTTTTCCCAGTTTAGGTTTTCTCAGTTCTGCTTTCGCCACCCTCGTCTTTGTTGTATGTTCACTCACCATAAGTAAAGCTCCTTCACATCAGTAGTGCCTGCATCTTGGGTCCTTTAATAATTCCACACGGTTTGCCCTGCTAACCATGACAATTATTTAAGACCTTGTATGTGAGGAGCAGGATTTTGAATTCAATTCTGGATTAAACAGGGCTCAAATTTTAAATTCAAATGACTACTCCTAAGCGTGGATGATAATGCATCATCCATAACACAGAATCTTTATTACAAAATGAGGGTAACTGAAAGTTTTTCTCATAGAGCTGAGGAAGCTCCCATCACAGAACACCCTATGGACAGCTAAGACTCCTAATACAGTGAATCACAGTGAATCACAGCTACATGAACATGAATGTTTGTCTATTTGTTTGGTAGTTTTTTCTGATTATTTTCAATTTTTTCACATTTTACTAAATCAAAGTGGGAGAACGGACTGAGTGTAAAAAGTAAAGAGTGAAATCCATAACAATGAGCTGGTGACAAAGTTATTTGATGCATTTTTATTTTAAGAATATAGATTGGTTCACTTTCTAGATTAACTGTAACTTGACTAACTGAATATTGATTACTATTACTGTCTCCTGCAGGCAGGGAGCCAGCTGCTCTGTGGATGAGCTAACTGCCTCAGCGTTCCTGACCGTAGAGCTGGATCGTTCACTGGGAGGGAATGCGGTTCAGGTACAACACCAGTGTCAAATAAATATGAGAAGCACTTGTACGGATTGCTTTGTTAATTGTTCTAAATGCACAGTACTGTGCAAAATCTTGAGCCACTCCTCATTTCTTTATATTTTGCTAGAAAATAGGAAGTTGGTGCAGTGATTCATTGAAACATGCTAAGATTGTACACCATGTACCTGACCCTAACCCAATACAGACAGGAGCTAACGTAATGGCCCTTCTTTTATGCACATTTGTGGAAAGCTTGTTGAAAGCCTTCCCAGACTGTTGGCTGGGTCATATTAAACCCTCTGGATTAAGAAATCACTCAATTTGATATTCATGTGATGGCAGACGAGCAAATACTTTTGACACTATAGTGTAGATCATTCATAATGAGCCCAACTGGAATCAGGTCCATAATCAGCAATGGATCACAGATGTGATACCAAAGGAGCAGGAAGCCAGGCAAGCTCCGCCCCTGAAGCACATAAGCAGACCTACACGTGCACACACACACAGACAGAAAACGGGCGAGTCGACCAGAAACACTTTCAATTGTCCTGTGAAAAATAATTGTCTTGAACTTTCTTTAACTGGTATGTTAAAAACCAGTTTGCTTCATATGGTTTCAGGTCAGAGTGCCTCAGGGTAAAGAACCCCCACATCTGCTCAGTCTTTTTAAATCTAAACCCCTCATTGTGTATAAGAGCGGCACATCCCGCCTGGGCGATCATCCTCCTCCACCTCCTACGCGACTCTTCCAAGTCAGACGGAACCTGGGCACCATCACCAGGATTGCTGAGGTAAACCATTTCCTTGTCGTTAGTAAAGTAATGATGTGTTTATGCAAAGATGCTGAACTTCTTGTCTGTTTTAGGTTGATGCCAGTGCCGCCAGCCTAAACTCTAATGATGCCTTCTTTCTGAGGACCCCTGATGGGCAGGGCTTTCTGTGGATAGGCAAAGGCGCCAGTGAGGAAGAGGAAAAAGGAGCTGAGTACATGAGCAAAGAGCTGAACTGCAGCTGCAAACGCATCACTGAAGGACAAGAACCAGGTCATGATCAACACTTGGCATACATATACCAAATGTGTGTATCCATATGATACGCACACGCAGACACAAGCTCGCATAGGTCTGCATGTTTTCACACAGTATAGACGTTGTCAGGCTAGCAGCAGCGGGTCGAATCTATAAGCCGGGTTTCTCACTAACGTGTTCAATATTCCAGCCAAGAGAGGCTCTGAGCTGCTGCCTTTAGTAGTGTCCAGAAGCAGTGATGAGCAACAGGTGAGTGATTAGCGGCAGGTGAGTATGTCAAAGGCAGGAGCCCGAGTGATGCAGGAGCAGGAGGGAGGGGAACAGAGATTTAAACTAAAACAAAAACACATGTAGTCTTGCAGGGCTGGCCGGGCACACACAGGGACCATGACAGACATAAAGTTTTATTTTGAACACTTGTTGCAAAAAGGAAAATCTCCATTCAAAAGAAACCAAATACAAATATGATAGAAAGTGAAGATTTTTACCAGCGCTCATGTCTCAGTTTGCAACATGAGGACTTGGACTTTTCACCTCTGCCCAGGAGGTCATGTTTTTACAACCAACCTTCCAGTTAGTGTCCAACTTATTGGTTTGGTACCACCCCCACTGTACTTGGAAGTGTTTGTGTGTGTTCATGCGTGCATGGCATTCTGTCTACAAACACGATTGCTCAAAATGTTTAGAGCAGTAGAAGATTGGGGTAATGTTAACAATTCATTAAATCTGGCTTACATCCACCGAGCTCTTCAAGGTTAACTTCATGATTTATTGATTGAAAATTGACAACAAAGCCTTATAACTTGAAAACGGCTATTTGATTGGTCTTAGGCTGAGATCACACAATACACTGTGAGAATGTGAGATTTTCAGTGCCAGAGATTCCAAATTGCAGCACGGAGCTGTTAGATCAGAGCACTGTGATGCAGCACACAGGTGTGCTGTGTAAGATTATCTCCACCTGATTAGTACTCCAAGCAATCAGCATGAGTAACGGGCAGAACAATTACATTCTCTTCCACTAGAGGGCAGTGCATCTACCTGCTCTAATTACAGTTTTTTGTGAATGCTTAAACCCTAACTGTGATTCCTGTAGCACAATCTCTAAAACTATTCAGACTTATAGCAAAACCACTCACTGAGTTTG
>NW_024582596.1:462488-464193 GCF_018398535.1 Haplochromis burtoni | reverse complement strand
TACACACTATATAGAACCACTTTATAGAATTATATTAGTTCGCAGATGTTGGCAGCTGTCAGCGAATAGTTATCAGCTATTTTGAAACAAAAAAAGACTTTTTATCCATAACAGCAAATGAACTGTACAACAGAAAATACAAATGCTATTTATGGTCTCCTCACAACAATGATAAGAAAAATAAACTGGGCCAACGTGGCATGTTTGTTAATACACATGTTAATGTGATCTCTGGTCTCCCACTCAGAGACACAGGTCTCCCAGTGTCCAGCATTCAGAGGCTGCCTGAGGACACTCGTGTGAGAGGCGGTGTTGATACCAAAGGGCATTCTCAAGAATGTGAATCTGCCGAAAGGTGTTGCAAATGTAGTGAGAAGAGATGAGGCAGGATCTAGTTTGATTTGCCAGAAGGAGCTCTTTGCATCCAGAACTGAGAAGATGGTTGCTCCAGACATCTGAGCAGCTACTTCCTCCACAGTTCGGATGGGATGGTGAGGTTGCATTAGTGCCTTGTTCAGATCCCTTGGATCAATGCACATATGAACATCATCGGTATTCTTTTTGTGTGTTGCGACCATGTTGGATACCCATTCTGTGGGTTCCTCCACTGGTTCAGTTACTCCCACGGCCTGCATTCTTTGGAGTTCCTCTTTAACCTTTACTGCATGGGAACAGGAACGCGTCTTTAGAGGGTTGACAACAGGTGACACGTTTGGAGTGAGTTTCATTGAGTAGGTTACAGGTAAGCCACCGACTTCATCTTTGAACAGGTCTGTGTATTCGTAAAAAACTTTCTGTGCAGGTGTCTCATCCTGATCTGTGTCAACATGGTAGACTTCCTTGCTGAAACTAACCAGTTTCATTCGCACGCTGTCCTTTAATCCGATGATGGGTTGCACATCGTGTTTTACAACTTGGAATTGCAGGTCATATAACTGTCCAGCTAGCTTGCACTTGAGAGTAACTGTGCCTGTGGACTTAATCTTCGTGCCTCCGAAAGCAGCGAGATTTACCTGTTTTTGTGACTTACGTAGGGTTTCGTTGTTGCCGATGTTTCTGTAAGTGCCTAATGACAGTTATCTACAGTTACTCTTTGGGCTCATTTAGTAATAACGATACTTGTAATAACTGCAGCCTGTTTGCAGCTCTGGAGGCCAGGATCACTTAAAAAAGATACTAACCCCAAGTTGCTCTCTGATGCATCCAGCGAAGTATGAATATGTGTGTGAATGTTAGATAGAAGGCACTCACATAGAAAAAACTACATTATACATTTTTAATTTTGAAAAAGTTGTGATTAGTGTTGTGCTGATTACAGCCAGCTAAGCATCCCCTATATCAGTGGTTCCCAAACTTTTTTTGCTGGGCCCCCCTTTGTTCTACAAGAAAAATGCTCGCACCCCCCCTCCGCGCGCCCGCGCACGCACACGCACAACCACACACGCCCATATTTTTGCTCCATTGCGGTTTATTTCACACCTCAAACATTTAGTAAACTATTAAACAAATACAAGTAATCTGCAATAAATTAAAGGTTGTAATAAAATAAACTACTAACTCTTTTACGCTACGTCCGCACCTACACGGGTATTTTTGAACACGCAGCTGTTTTGTCCACGTAAACGGCGTTTCAAATCACCGAAAACTGAGATTTTTAAAACTCCTTTTTTGCGTTTACGTGTGGACGAGGAATACAGAGTTCGTC
>NW_024582596.1:408421-461337 GCF_018398535.1 Haplochromis burtoni | reverse complement strand
GCTCATCATAAAAATGAGAAAACAAAAACCTGAATTTATATTATTTATCAGACTAATGACATTTTTTTGTTTTTTTGTATTACTTTTGCCACAGTTTCCCACAGATGTAACAAACTAAGATGGAGGGACAGTATTCTTTGCTTACTATTCAATCATTCCTAGTTGGAGGCTCACATTTGAACTATTTATGGGTCATGATTAGCGCCTCTGTGCTGTCTTTCAGTCCAGCTTTGCCCAGCCACTGGTAGGACTTCTGGATGTCAGTCACTTGTGTTAAATAGGCCCTTGACAGCATAAGACCCACATCATGTATAGCTGCTTCACCAGTAATTATGTGCTGTTATATTTTCCAGTCAGACAATCAGCACATTTGGTGTAGTGCATTTAAACAAACTGGAAGACCCGGATATCATTAAACACTCCTCTGAATAATAAATGCAGCCTTTATAACGCAGGTTACAGTTATTCACAGCACTTCAGTTACCTGTTACATTCCCCGTGTGGTCAGGTGGGACAGTTGTGCTATAACACAGTCCCGTGTCATTAAAACCTACATTCTGAGCTTCTAATCCTCATTCAACTTTTGTCACATTGTGCTAAACACTGATCATTGAAATGTAGCTGAGTTTAAATGTTATTGTATGCAGATTGAAGAGGTTCCAGGAGATTTCACACAGGATGACTTAGCTGAAGATGACGTGATGCTGCTGGATGTCTGGGACCAGGTACTCCACTGTAGAACATGACAGACATCTTAGGACAAAGTGAACAACCCCTCACACGCACTCTTCTGTTGTAGGTGTTTGTCTGGATTGGAAAGGATGCAAACGAGGTGGAGAGAGCTGAATCTCTCAAATCTGGTGAGCTTTTGACTTTAGTCAGAATGTTATTAGGTAGCATGAGACAAACTATAGTAATATTCAAAGATCTTTGAATAATAAAGAGACTATTTGAACCTGTTCTGAAATACAATAGCTAACAGCTAATGGGAACCCTTAATTATATTGTTTTTTAGATTTTTATCTACAAAATTCATCCTACAACAAACTTTTGTTTGAGGTTCCTGTCTGTGACTCACTGTCTCCTCTGCAGCCAAACAGTACATTGAGACTGACCCAGGGGGGCGTGACAAGCTGACTCCTGTGGTGGTGGTGAAACAAGGCCATGAACCTCCCAACTTCACAGGCTGGTTCCTGGCCTGGGACCCTTCCTACTGGGACTCTATCACCAGGAGCGTGAAGTCTCTGAATGTTTAAAACATTCACATGATAAATCACCAGAACACAGAAATATTATCATCTTTATAATCAGCACAATTTAAATATATATCCACATGTGTACTGTCAGTCGTAGATTTCTTCCCTAAAGTTTGAATACAACAAGCCTCTAAACTTTAGAGGCTTGTTGTATTCAAAGCAGTCTGTATTAAAATCCTTTAATGGGAACAGTCCTGTATTCACTGCGCGATAAGCTGCTTTCTCATACCAGCTGAAACAACTCAGCTTGCTTTGATAGTAATCAGTAATTAAAGGTTTTTATGGCGTGCATAATGTTACGAGTGTTTATGAAGTCTTGGCCAGCTGAGGGTTTCAAATGAAGCGATACTAGCTCTGCTCATCCCTGTTAGTACTCTTATTGCAGCATATTGGATTAACTGAAGGCTACTGTGTCATCTTCTAGTTCAGCAGTCCAGGGCATTATTCTCTGGAAGGATGTTCCTGATTTTGACAATATTGTGCAGCTGAAATAAAGCATGTAAACTTCAGAGCTATATAATAAAAGTAGATAATCAAATGTTGGAAGTTCCTGCGTTCTGTTCTTCTTTGGTCTGTTTTAACACATCCACGGTGCAGGCAGTAATGGTTTACACCTCCTGATGCATCATCATCTGCCAGGACACTGGAAAGTTTTCTTTGCCATCTGTTTTTGTATCGGTCCTTCTGAATCCCTTAAACTTACAAAAACAGCAGTTTTAAAAAATGCAAATGCATTGCTCTGAATATGTGTATTGGCTGCTCTGTGCTTGCAAGATGTGTACTGGGTAGCTTTATATTTACTGTGTGAATGAGAGTCATTCATTTCCTGTGAACTGTTACCACTTCTTACAACAGTTGAAACAAAAGCGTGGCAGACTCGGTGTATTTAGTCTTCTAGTTTCTCCATCCATGTATGCAAGTAGTCATAGTCTGAATGATACAATTCCACCACCAGAGGGTGAACACGAGGCCCGGTGTAGATGTTTGTATGCCCCCAGATGAATTTTACATTTCCAAGCACCAACTATGCCTATAATAATATAATTAAAAATATGTAATAAACTATATTTGGCCACGACATTCATATTGATCCAAAAGCACGTGAATCTCAACCTCATCCACAGAGCAGAGTTGCTCATTTATGGGCTGGAGACAGTATGATAAAAATGAAAATAAGCAATGTAGTAGTTTCTTTGTTTTTTAAATTGTATACGTGCGGGTTAGCACTGCTGCTTCACAGCAAGAAGGTCCTACTGCACGAATCCACCATCTGTCTGGGTCCTTTCTGTGTGGAGTTTCCATGTTTTCACCCGGGGCCCGGTGACTTCTCTCCGGATACTCCCGCTTCCTCCCACAATCCAAAGACATGCGGTTCGAAGGATTATGTTAATTCGTAATTGCCCAGAGGTGTGAATGTGTCTGCCTCCCTGCGTCTAGCCCAGCGGCGAACTAGCGACCTGTCCATGTGTATCCCGCCTATAATGTATTTTTAAACCCTTCAACATAATTTAGGCCACTGTGTGTGGAATACTAACCTGAAAAACGGGCCTTCTTCCAAATAAATAAATAAATAAATACATAAAGAAACCTTTCGACCGACACGTGCTCTTTGATGCACAGCCCCGGGTTTGAGTGTAACCGCGAAGTGAGTCGCTAAATAAATAAATATATAAATAAATGACTTTAAATTAACAGTGTTACATAACTTTGGAAAAATTGAGGTTCATGATAATTAGACTATAAAGTGCATGGAATGAATCCCGAGTAACTCTGAAATAGTATAAACATTTAATATCACTAGTATCCATTACTATTACAAGTATTACTATAATCCCGTTTTGATGTTCCCGTGGTGGGCGTACAACACGAGGGGAATCGTATAAATAGGCCACTGACGCTGGACTCTCAGCTCTTGTATGATTATAAGATTTTACACGAGGATGATGCATTATGGGGAAACCTAAAGCTATATAATTTCCTATTTCAAACCCTTCCGAACAACAGCACCCTTTGTATCGGTACGTTTAATGAGCCCTTCCCTTTTACGTGATTTGCTTCGAGGCCTGTGGAAGTCAGCCAAACCAAATATGCCGGCTGTGCTTTTATTTTGAAAAGCGAAAGCGGAAATGGTGGTGTTTATTCTAGTGGTCTTAGCGCCGCTGCGGAATGGAGAGGTAGTAGTAGTTGTAGGCGTCTGAGGAGGTGACAGCGGTGGGTGACCGAACCTGTGGACGCACTGCCAGCTGTGATGGGTTAACATCGTTTGTCGAGGTACGTTTCTTACGCTGCTACTGTGACGGATCCGTTCTTCTGTAGAAAGCAGCGATAACAGCCGGGAAATCATATCCAACCCCAGAGACAGCTCAAATTAATTTCCCCTCAATGAAGCAAATTGCGTTGATGTCCGCCTGCTTTGTCATGTAACGCTAACCTAACGCTGCTTTATATGTAAACGTGCATAAAAGGCCCAAAGCGCTAAGACTGCTTTTTCCAACACTTGTTGGCTTTGCAAGCGAGTCAGGTCTGTAACACAGGACCCACAGCACTGCACGCCAGACTCCATTTGGATCTCTCACAAACTGACGCCGCTCCTCGGATAACAAGCTAAAGGTATTCACAGTGTTTGATATAGATAGAGATGTTTCATCAATCTTTATTTGCCATATTTCAGTTCGGGCTAACTCTTAATACTAGGTTTTAATGAAACGCTGGTGGCGCATCACTTATCGCCGTCTCCGTGTGTCTACCTTCAGTGAGCAGGGCGGGAGCGGCCGCTGCAAACCGGGCATAAAGTCATAAAAACGCAGTTTTCTTGTCGTCGGAAACGTGTTCATCAGCGACCTCACGGGAGCCCAGTTCTTCAGCACATGTCGATTTGTTAGTAACGTAAGATTTATTTTAATTTATAGATTAGAAACGGACCTTTCGGCATAAAGAAGTCGGTTGCCAAGCAACACATTTTTAAAGCAACATGTCAGTGTGCTCAGTTTAAAAAACACAAAGGCCGGTTTTGATCTGTCCATGGAGGTGACGGATGGATTTGGGGGGAATTTAAAAGATCTCCTACCCCCGTTGTTTACGAGTCACACGTTGAAGTGCGCCCTGCTGTTTTATTCCGAGCTCAGTCCTCAGTGTCAGGATAATGTAAGGGTGTGTGGGTTTATTCACTTCCTGGGTGTTTGTGCCCTTGTAAAGTAACAGAGTGCTGTGTGTTTGCATGCCTTGACTCATGCATTTCTCCTCTACATTCTAGCTTTTGCTGCAGTTCTTTCACAACAAGATCAACCTCGGGAATATTTAGTGGCAACTTCTTTCAGTCTGTGTGCCAAGATGGGAAACGGACTGTCGGATCATCGCTCGCTGCTCCCCTGCCTCCCCTGCTTTCAGGCTCTTCACATTGTCATTCTAGGACTGGACTGTGCAGGCAAGACCACTGTGCTGTATCGCCTGCGTTTCAATGAGTTTGTGAACACTGTCCCGACCAAGGGATTCAACACAGAGAAGATCAAAGTGTCTCTTGGAGGCAGCCGTCGGACTGCGTCTTTCCACTTCTGGGACGTAGGCGGCCAGGAGAAGCTGCGGCCTCTGTGGCGCTCGTACACGCGCTGTGCTGATGGCATTGTGTTTGTGGTGGACTCGGTGGATGCCGAGCGCATCGAGGAAGCCAAGGCAGAGTTGCACAAAATCACACGGCTGGCAGAGAACCAGGGTGTGCCGGTCCTTGTGGTGGCTAACAAACAGGACCTGCGCAATTCTCTTAGTTTGCCTGAGATGGAGAGCATGTTGTCTCTAGGTGAGCTCAACACTGCCACACCCTGGCACCTTCAGCCTGCTTGTGCCATTATCGGCGAGGGGCTGCAGGAGGGACTGGAGAAGCTCCATGCCATGATCATGAAGAGGAGAAAGGTGCTGCGGCAGCAAAAGAGGAAGAGATGATGTGCTAGTAGAGGAACTACAAACTATGAGCAGAATCTAAAGCTGCACAAGTACGGCTGAATACAGCACTGGGTTTAGCTGGAACAGTGATACCCATTCTGTCAGTTGCCCCTTTTTGTTTGGGTCTGTTCCTTCAACTGAAATGGCTTAAAGTTAGCCGGTGCTCCCACTGAGGACAGTGCAATGGATTCTGAATGCAAACAGTCATTCTAAAGTTAGTGCAGCAATACGCCGAACTCTCAAAGAAGGACAAAAAGCTTTTGTGTTTATTTGTTGAAACATGCGCTGTACCAACTTAAAAACAATCAAATAAGTCTCGATCGTGTATATTCCACCAAAGCTCTGAAAGTTGATAACGACTCACTAAGTACAGAATCACTACTGACTCCTAGAAACAGCGTCACGTGTCACAATCGCTACAGTTGAATAGAAGCTATTTTTCAGAGGTGCGCCTGTGTTCCTGCTGACACGTCTCGATGACATGACAAGAGTACACTTACACTAATTGATTTTCATCATCTGGTTACTGTTTAAACATAACAGTAATCAGATTCTTCACTTGACAGCAGTGTCAAAAGACCAAAATGTGACTCACGTGAGTTGTTTTCTTAGCATGAGGCTGCTTTTCAATCAACTGCACCAAAAAAGGGCTTTATATACTCTCTGATATTAGTTTATATTACAAAATGTAGTCAATAATTGACGTTAGTGCTCAAATATTTAAAGCTAACAACTATAACTACTGTCATAAAAAACCACAGTGAGAAGTCAGAGTCACACTTGGAGTAAGATGACAATCAGTCAGCATTATACTTTTTGATATGCAAGTGTCATCTGCATTGCTGCTAAGATGTTAGTTTTCAGGTCACCAGCCACATTTCTTCATTTATTAAGTTCTTCAGGGTCATGTCTCCTTGTATTGCAGAACATAGACTGGACCCACATGCTTTACTTGCATTGTTGTAATGTCTAAGCCCGTCCTGTGATTACTGTGCCACTGTCAGTGCTGCTAACATTGGATAAAAACTGTGATGTTAAACGTCATCTGAGAATTTATTTTCATGTTCAGTGAGTAGTGATTGTTTCCTGTTTTTTTACTTCCTTTCATGTTTGGAATTTTTGTTGTAAGGCATTAATAATACACTTTTAAAAAGTAATGCTCAAGTACTTTTTTGGACATCGATTAACATGATCAGAGTGGAAGCGTCGAAGCGTTTGGGTGTATGTAACTGTCGAACTGCTGCTGCAGTGAGATACAAGGCTGAGCAGTTCTTACTGATTGAGTTAAGGATTTGCAGCCACCGGCTTTTGCACGTCTCAGTGCTATGAACGCGAGCTTGTTCGCTTATTCAAAGGTAGCCTAACGAGGCTTTACAAGTTTACAATTTGGTAACTTTGTGGGGAAAACAGAAGCAAACTCGGTGTCACTGGTTCCAGCTGCACCACATGTGCTGTTGAAGGTAAACGTGTTATTGTGTGTCCTTGTGGGTAAGCAAATGGGTTGTGTAGCACCAAACTACAGGACTGCATCCAAAGTCGGGGTGCCCATGGATGACCGTGATGGACAATTATTTGCTATAAAACACGACTTTGATTCCACTTCTTCAAAGGAAGGGAATTGTACATCATGTGTTCAGTTATACTAATAAAAGTACATTTGTAAATCCGTTGGTTAAACAGGGCCGTTAAAAAGTGTTTTCTCCCTTCCTAATTTTTATTTTTTTGGCATGTTTGTCATACAAATCTTTCACACAAAGATGCCCCAAGTAAATACAAAATGTAGTGTTAAGGGATTATTTGATTTATTGAGGCTGGTGGGCTTACTTGCTTTTATTTGTTACTAAGGGAAAAGCTACCAAAGCCAACATGCACTGTGTGGAAAAATATTAGCCTAAACCTAATAACTGCTTGTGCCAGCTTTGAGAGCAGGAACTGCGATCAAGCATTTGAAATAATGTAATGAGTCTTTGAAACTACTGTGAAGGAGTTTTGGCCCACTTGTCTTTACAGAAGTGTTCAGTTGAGCCATATTTGAGGATTGTTGAGCATGAACTGCTTTTCATGGTCATTCCAGAGCATCTGGATCCGTTTTAAGGTCATTTCAAAACATCCAAAACCTTGATGATGGTTTTCTTTGTACCATTTCGAGGTGGACTTGTTGGTTTGTCTTGGGTCACTGTCCTGCTGAATAATCCGAGTGCACTCAAGCTTCAGGGCATGAACTGAGCTGGATTTTCTTGTAGAGCTAAATTCATGGTTCCATCAATTACAGTATGTTGGTCAGGTCCTGAAGCAACAAGGCAGCCCTAGATCATCACACCACCACCACTACATCTGACTTTTAACTGTGTCACCCACTCCTTTGTGGATAACGGCTTTCACCATGGTTCAATGAAGTCCCAAAGACTCTGTTTCTAAACTGCTCCTGAGTGTCTTTAGCTCGAGGACATGCTGTCTTTTGCTTTATGGGATCTTTTAGCTACTTCATTTTATCAGACTTTGTGATTTCTTGGTTCATCAGGTCTGAGTGTAGCTTTTCAAAAACTCTGGTTAATCACAGTTCATTCATGGTTTAATAAGGGGTGGTAATTACTTTTTGCACACAGGGTTCAGATAGCTCTTTAATAAATGAAATAATTAAACTAATATTGTATTAACTTTGGATATCTTTGCCTAATATTATGAGTATAATATATATGTAAGTGTGACAAATATGTAAAATAAATAAGAAGTTGGGAAGGGGGCAAATACTTTTAAATAAAAGTAAAATAGAAAGTTGCTCTGAAGCACACGAAAGTCAAATATCTGTCCTGATAATCTGAAAGTGTTTTTATCTGAACTACGTGCTGGATGAACACAAAATTGTTAGTTGGCAGTTTGCAGAAATGGTCCTGCTATCTCTTCACTCTGTGCTAAACGGTTGGTTGGGTGGGGTCTTGTCGGCAGGCAGCCAGACTCTTCTCAGGAAACCGAAGCAAGGAAGGGAGTGGTTCCTCTTACATTATCACCGTATCCTGTTCTCAGCTCTGAAAACTGCAGTTTACACCGTTCACAGTTGGAGCTGACTGGGAATCAGATTAGAAGTCCACACAGCTTTCAAACATCCCACCTCAACCCTGCACCCCTCTCCGCTGCTGAGTATACACCCCAACATGGATGGCCATGCTTTTAAAGTCTTTTTTTCTCAGCTGTTTAAAAGACTGGAGGAACGGCTATGAAAGATATTCTGCTAGCCACTGGTGCTGCTACTGTGACCCCTGAGTTAGCTCAAACTCACATTAGCTGACCTGAAGTGATTCAGAACACTGTAATGGTTGGAGACCAGTATGCCCTAAGTAACAGTCATCCTCCAGTGTCCTTAGCAGGCAGCCGACTGGACTAGATACAAGTAGAAAAGTGGTGGCGTCTCTCAACCTCATTTTGACCTCATGTCTAAACACACACGTAGAACCTGACAGAGAAGCTGCAGCCAACAGTGTGTCTTCACTAATCCATCATTAATGAAACTCCAGGACCAAGAAGCCCAGGACTGGTATGATTATGTAGAAACAAATGACACCTTCAGTAGTGTTTTACTGCCGGCGGTCACCCTCCAGCCAAAGGGAAAAGGCAGTCTTGACCTGGCACGCCGCTCTACTTTGTGTAATGGAAAATACACAGGGGTGCTGGGCAGATACTGCTGTGGAGGAAGGAAACTGCAGATGCTTGAATGACAGCCTACCGACTGTGTTTAAAGTGGACATGACATGTAAAAAGGCTCATTTACAGCACGGAGCCCTGCTCTAAAAACTGTCACAGACTTAACACTGTGAAGCTGGAGACGTTCTTAGAACATGTTTAGCACCACCATGTGCCAGAAGAAGAACATGACATGATATGTGTCTTATACACCCAAAGAGTATGGTATTAATACACTAATGCAGTCACTCTTCATGTAGATTTAAGTTTACACGGCCCACCATGGATCGCAAGAGTTTTAAAAGCTCATCTATTCTCCTAGTTTACACAGTATTTGTGTTCTCTTCGGTCAGCAGTGGGTTTTGCCTCTGAACTCTATCATAAACGCCATTTTTGCCCAGTTTCTGTCATATTGTAAAATCATAAACTCTGGCCTTAACTGAGGCAAGTGAGGCCGGGAGTTCTTTAGCTGATGTTCAGGGTCCTTTTGTGACCTCCCAGATAAGTCGTCAGTGCACTCTTCAAGAAACTTTGGTAGGTTTAACAATGTTTCCTGTTTCCTCTATTTGTAGATAATGGCTTTAGGTATGATTTTACTCCACTGCCGGTGTGTTCGGGATCATCGGCATGCTGAATAATAAAGCTCTTTCCAATCAAATGGCTTCCAGATGGTACTGCGTGATATCTGACTGTACTCTGCTGCATTCCCAACACCATTTGCTAAAATGTAGTAGAACAAAGAACACACACCAAGAATACTTATTCAGTGTTTTTCAATAAGTAATCTTAATAAAGAAGACTGTTGCTACCTCAAAGCACATTGTGTACTGTCGGTCCTGCGTGCTGCACAACAACATTCAGTATATAGTATTTACTGTTATTTACACTTAGCTAGATTAATGCAATGGTGCTGTGTTTATTATGTTGCTCTCTTTTCTTTCTCTCAACAGGTGATCCAGGACATTTGTATATTTCTCACTGTCCCTCTTCCTTCTGTTTTTCTTTTCCTTCATCTTTCTCTCTCCCTTTCCTATCCCCCAGCCATGTCTGTCCCGTCTGTAACAACTGAAAATTAAATTAAATTAATAATAACAAAAAAAGTTGATTAAATGGACCAATATGGCAAGGCTGTGATGATCCACTTGGTAAAGTAAATCCATTGGGTATGTTTGTGGGCCTTCAGACATCAATTCTGACGGCTAAAGAACCAAATGAGACAGGCAAAAAAAAGAAGACTGCATTTTTTAAACTGCAATTACACCAGGAAAAAATACCTTTTTCTATTCTTAGAACCGTCTTAGGGACATGGTCAAATGCCTTCTCCAAGTCCACAAAACAGACGTAGACTGGAGGGTCAAACTGTCACCACGCTCGAATATAGAATAAAGAGCTGGTCCGGTGATCTGCAACCAAGATCAACATCACACTGATGCAACTGAATCAGAGATTCAACTTCCCATCGCCGAGTGGATACTCACGAAATCAAAGGATCGGTGAGAAAATGTGATGCTTCCAGCTAGCTTTGAACCAGAACTCTGAATTTAACTTACTGTATCCCAAGTTGTATGTTCAGCATTACTTACTATGGTGATTTAACCAGATTTTAAAAAGAGCCACTTTTGTGACACACAAAACTGACTTGTCCCATTTTTCATGTGCCACCACGCTGCCTCCAGCCAGCTCAGCTCAGCAACAGTGAAGCAATTGGGGCAGATTCATTTCGCTCTGTGGCTGACACACTTCGTACTTACAGCCTTATAGTGCAGCTCAGGCAGAGGAAATGTTTTTTCTAGACAGTATAAAGGGGGCAAAACTGTTTTCAGTTCAACTTCACAGTGTTGCCTTCCTGCTTTTGGAGCTACTTCAACCATATATTCCAACATCACACTATTTAGAAAATGTGCTCCATCATTCTAACTACACGGCTCAACACTAACACGTGAGACTTAGCTTTCATGCTGCCTTCTTTACTCCCACAGAGAGTAGGTTCCTGGCACTGTACAGGAATGGCGTGCTACACTGGATATTCAGTGCCAGTAACTGTTTCACTAGTCTAGCCCACTTGAAGTCACACAGAGATATGTCCCATTAAATAAGAGCTTTGACTCCCCCTGTCCTCGACTGCTGACCCACAAGGCAGGATATTGTCCACAGGGTCATAAATTTCCCTCGGTGTCGCCTGCTCTGGCTCCTGGAAGACAGTTGACTGTGGCTGCTGGTGTCTGTAGCTTGAATGTCTGAGAACAGAATCAGCAAGTACCAAAGTTTGATTCCCAGCAGGTGTGTCGCCGAGCGGAGGAAGACAGACACATGTTGGTGGTGAATGGGAGAATAGTCTATGTTGATTATTATAAAGGAATATCTGCATCTTTTGTTAGGCCAGCAGTTTGATTGCTTATTGTGTCAATTAAGATCTGCACTATTTACATGACGAGACATCACGATTATTTAGGTAATAGTATATAGTGCATATAATGCTGTGGGTTCTCCGAAGGAAAAAGTGACATATCAGAGGAAGTTTTACTCCCAGATATAACTCAGCTGCATACCTTAAAGCTAATAACGCCCTCAAAGCCTTTAGTGAAGCCAGAGTTCTGCAGTGAGCAACGGACTAGAAATCCATATTGTCCCATATTAGCAAATAAAAGCAAAGCTTGATTAAAAATTTCTAGCCTTTAAAGACATGTTTAATAAAACACTTAAAAATGTAGTTTTGAGCGATTTAGTAACTAAATCTGAGAGCTGGGATAGGCTCCAGCCCCCCCCCCTGAAAAGGACAAGCAGAAGCGACTGGATGGATGGATTTAGTAACTGTTGCACATAGAACATAACCTAAGCACAATAAGCACCACAGGCCGTGCCAGTGCAGCAGCGGTAGGGGGCGAGGGTTGGGTCATGCTAAAATAGTCTATCGTGCTAAAATAGAAACTAAATGTGAGCTACTTATATTTCTGGGTGGTATTTATATTGATGCTTTTCTACTTAGCTTTTTCCATAATAAGCATCTATGGAAAGGGCTAAGAAAACTAATATTGTTCAGCATGAATACGCATTGTATATGGACTGCTCAAATTTAGCCTGATGAATCTGTTTCTTTGATTGGTCAGAGGCCCTGTTGGTGGTCAGTGGGGCTCTGGCAGTGCTCATCCTGTTCCTCCTTGCACAAAGGAGCACATACTGCTCCTGTTTAAATACCTCAGGACACATTGTAAGGTATTTGACCGCCCGGGGCTCCTGAGCTGGAACATTAAATCTACGATGGTAGATTTAATGTTCCAGCTGCAGCAGCTGTGTCAGGTTACAAAAGCAGAGAGGTGCACGATCTAGACCAGCCAACTGCCAAAGCTGTCTTTATAGGTCACACTTGCTGATGATCAGGTAATCAAGTGCATTTTGTTAGCAACACATGGCTGTTACTCTGAAATCTCATGTAAGCCATTAAAGATGTACTTCGGTATTTATGTGGCTGCAGAGTCCTGTGGAAACTTTATTTTCACGACAGAACTGTTCATCTCAGTGAGGTCACTTGTTTCCTGCATCATCGCTGTGTAACCTCTTTGCCAGTTATCACAAACACATGATTGCACTTCTTGCTGCCGAGAAGGCCCAACCAGTGATTCAGTTTAAGAACTGACTTTATCCAATAAAGTTTGGAGCTGTTTTAAATGATGATTTCCTTTATTGGAGAATAAACTCCAATAAAGGAAATCATCATTTAAAATCTGCATTTTGTATTTACTGGAGTTATTTTTCTATTAAACTTAGTTTGATAATCTGACACAAGCATGACAACTGTGGAAAACCCCAAGAAATCAGAAAGGGGCAAATACTCTTTTTAATGCACCAAATTGCAAAAAGGTAAAAAAGCACCGTTTTCATTCAATATAATTACACAGCAACATGTAAAACAGCCCGTCCATTCTTTTTTTAATAAAGCTTGTAGCGTACATTGTTAAACAGCCACGTTTACCAAATCAGTGTGAAAGGATGGAACAAGACATAACTAGAGATAATGATGCATGGGGACCATTTTCAGGTTGCATTTATCAACATTTGCTTTTAAAAAAGTGCTTTTATTGAAAATGTTATTTATTTGCAGGTCACTAGACTATTTTATTTACTCTGCATTGTCTAACAGGTACCTAAGAGGTAAACATGCACTCTGTAGTTTGCTGTTACACCTGAGACTCATTAACATGTATATAAAAGGACATCATTTGAAAAAGGTGGCTGCTGATGCTGCCCCAGCCTCCTGGTAGATACACGGGTGGCATCAATTTTAAAATCATCAAGTTACTGTCACAAGTGAAGTGACCTCAACCTCCCACCTCCACGTCGCTGCGATTCAAACTACACTAGTTATACCGATCGTATAAACTCCTACGTCACTGTTCATATGCATGTCCATGCTGCCTGCCCACCTGCCAGGGTGACAGCTCTCATCAGCCTTTTACAGCTGAGGGGTCAAAACTGTCACCTAAATTTCTCCCCCCCCCCTCAATTTCTTTGTGTAGATGAGCCATGTGTTATATCTGACAGAAGCTTTACATTTTAATTAAAAATAAGAAAACTGAAACATGGACGCACAGTGGTTAAACACTGCTGCATCACACTGATGTCTGGAGCTCTTTGTGGAGCTGACATGTTCTACCTGTGCCTGCCTGGTTCTGTCTTCCACAGACATGCACAGTAGGTTGAGACAGGCAGCTGGGACATGGGCCAGCATGCTGGTTATGCAGACTCAGGCTTCAGAGCAGGATATGTAACAGATCGGCTCCCCAGTTATCTCCATTGAACATAATACTTTTTTGGGGGAGGGGGTTATAAAGCATGGACACATATACACACACACTCACTCGCGCACACACGTATATATTTAGAGACAGAGGAATTTGAACACCACGCACATTCAAATTTCAACACTGAAACACAAAGTTTTAAAGCCATGCAGCATGTGCATATTAAATATTAGCATTAACGTAAAAACGTGGCAACATCAGCCAAAGCACATCAAACCAGGCTTATGCATCAGATATATAAAAACCCAACACCCACGTAAATGCAGAAAAACCTGTTCTAGCATGTGTCGGATGTTTATTTCACCTCCTGTGATCAATGATCCTACTCAAATATCCAACTGGTATGATAGTATATTGCACTTAGTAAGCCATGCATCATCAGCAGTCCAAAGAATACAAAGGGATTAGTTGGGCAGCGGTCTGTTACAGGCATCTGGCTGCCACATCCGCAGGTCCACCAGAATCTGGTTCAGCTTCTTCATCCACAGATTTCTCTCCTCCTTGGTGTCAGCACTCAGCCAATTTCTGCACAGGAAAACAAGCAGAGTATGTTGACTGTCATCAAGCCACTCTTCAGGAGTAAGTACCTGTCCATATGGTGGAAACGTACCTAGTGACACACGTGGTGTTCTGGCACTGGCTGACAAGCGTTTCTCTGTCATCGTCTCTCCGTGGTCTGATGGTGATGAGCTCAAACGTGTTGGGTCGGGCACAGAACTCTCTGCTGGCTGGCTCCACTGCCTTACTTGTGCAGTTGGACAGATTGATGCGACCAATGGGATTCTACGAGATGTAGAACAACCCTGTTCAGTCTTTGCTTATATTTTATTCTTAAAGCTTTAAACTTTGGCACCGTCTATTTAATGTTTTTCAGTTGTTACTGCAGGTTTAGAGCAGTCACATATTAGTCAGCACGTGAATGTAGAGTAACAGACAAACTTGCTTGCTGGCTCGCAGCATTGTTACCTTTCTCTTTTCATCGTCTGGGTAAGTCCAGTAGGAGATGCAGTATCCTGACAGGACGCACCATCGTCTGTGCCAAGCTCCAAACCCACTAACATCTTCAAACATCGTCTGTGGTAAGAAAAAACAAAGACAGATGATTAGACTTCAAGAATAGTTGTAGCAGCAGCACATTAAGGCCAGTATCAGCCTCATGAGCCATACTCACCAGGAAGCCCCTCTCCTCCACCTTTGAGCCCACTTCACAGTGCATCTTAAGGTAGATGTGGCCCTCCAAAGGGCACAAGAATGGCACCTATGACCCAGAGCAGGCAGACTGAATGGAAGGCTAACACTTCATACAGCACTATGCAAAAGTCATGAGCCACTGCATATTTCTTTATATTTTACTGGGAAAATAAGAAATGACAATCATTCGATTTCAGTACATGTGGGAGAAAAACAGTGGTGCAGTCTACAGGTGAATATGGACATGGAAACACTGTGTGTGTCATGGTTAATACTTAATTACATACATAGGCTGACATAATTACTGAGTTTACAGATGCATGAGGATGTTACTGCCATGGTTGTAACAGTGTGAATGGAGACAGATATACATGGACTATGAACTCAGGGCTTTCATACCTTCTCCAAAGGAAACTGGGTCTTCCCAATTGAAGCCAGGGTGAGCTTGTATGCTCCAATCAGAGCAAAGTTACTGGTGCGAACCGCATTGGGGCCTCCAGGACTGGCCACAACTGCAACAACATACATTATGCTTAATAATGACAAGTGACACAGGTGGAAAGTACTGAACACATGAAAAAAGGAAGGTGCAAAAAGGCATGGACACACCCCTCAGACATCTGTCAGTAATTAGAAACCCTGCTACTGGGTGCAAATTCGTCTCAGCTGGTTCCTATAAAAAGGTGCCTCATTACTGACATCTAGTGAGAATTTCATGTCAAAAGAATCTTTAGAAATATATTGACTTAAAAACATTGGTGATGTGTACCCACTCTGGCTCATTTGTTTTGTTCAGACATACATTATAGCTAAACATCTGTATTTGGTTTTGCTCAGATACAACTTTCCACACAAAAGCTGTCACACTGTGACTAAAGACGTCACCTGGAAGAGTATTGAAATGTTTCTCCTGTTTAAAACGGCCCAAATGAACAGAATCCACTGTGTGAGAATAACATCACCGATTCATCCAGTACGTCTATTTGACCTAATAAAGCTCCTTTCTCCTTGAAGCTTATATTGAGACCATCACTCTGTATCTTTTACACTTTGTTACACAATAGTCATCACAGCACAGTTTGTATAAACCTTAGTGTCACATACCTGGTGTCTGTGTCGTCTTCTGCAGGAGAAGAATAAATTAATTAGCATGTGGAAAAAAGGAGCTTTTTTCTCATTTTTTCTTTAAAGTTTTAGTTTTTAGTTTTTTTAAATACTTACAGTGATGGCAAGGAACTTCTTTGGAGTGATAGCCTAGGAAGATGAAGAAATATTACATTTGTTTTAAAGAGTAAAGTGAGAACAGCCACACACTCTAAAAGCATATCCCAACAGCAAACAACAAAAGTAAAATAAAACAGGAATTACCTTCGACTTGTTGGTTTTCTTCTTCTTGTCACTGCAGATTTCCCGTTTCTGCACCTGAAAGGGAACAGCACTGTGCAGCATCAGTAACACTGCAAAACAGAAACTTACAGAAGACTATGAACAGACGGTGTCACAGAAATACAGCGTTAGTACTTGCAGAACGAGGACACGTACCAGACAGTATACTTCTAGACTGATGTCAAAGCCACTGTCAACGTCAGATCTGAAAGTCAAAGATTCTCCTCAGCAATCAGTAAATAAATTATGTTTAGTTAATAGTGTTTAACAACAGAGGCGACGTGCTGAAATGATGAGTGACCACAGCGGTGTGACTGAAGGCCAACAGTGGCTCCACTAACTGCTTCTGACTCACATAGTGAACTTGGTGGGGAAGGTGAGGGTGTCGCCACTCAGGCCACGGTGTGTCGTGGCTAAAGGCGTGGCCACAATGTTCTCTGCTCCCGCCCTGATCATGATGAAAAATGAATGTTTGGTAGACTCTGAAATAATGGAAACAAACAGCATGACAACATTAGTATGAAATTGTGGGATTTCACTCTGACTGTGAAGATTCTTAAAACTGACAAATAACAGTTTGATAAAAGCACTCATTTGAGATGTGGTCTAATGGAGAACATGGAGAACTGTAGAGTTATGGATCGTGTACCTGGTTTATTGGCAGTGGAACAGACAAAGTCAGCCTTGAGAGGCAGGCGTAGCTCCTGCAGGGTGATGCAGCCTTTGGAGGCCATCGGCTGTGGGGCTGCAGGCCCCTCTTTCCTTCCTCCTGGATTTCCTTTCAGCTGGTCCAGCTCCACCTTCAGTGCTTCTCTCTTTTCGCCTGAGGCCATCAAACGTAAACAAAGTCATGTCTTTGGGCCAAACCATGTCCCTCGTTAATCTTCTAAACACCGACATGTGGAACTCTAACATCGACACTGGGTAGGTCTGTGCAATGCTTTCACATTTTATACAGGAAACTAAATATTAGCACTATGTGTATTTTTTATTTGTGTTCCTTTACTCAAGACTCTGTGATCGTGCTATGTGAACAACCTTGAGCTGACTAAGGAAACATTAGAGATGTGCTTACTTGCCACCAGCAGCAGCCTCTCTGCCTCAGCCTCCACCTGCGAGCCTTTCCCGTGTTCTTCATCTGTGCAGCAGTTGAGTGCCTGGCTGGCTTGATAGATAACCGTCTGCTGCAGGTTGATTTCATTTGTCAGAATCTACACAAAAGGTAGATTTGTGTGTAAGATCAGACTGTAGTTTATTACCAGTTGAAATCCTGTATGGAACAAGTTTAATGTAAACCTTTATCTTCTGTTTGACACTGAACAGGCTGGATGCTCGGGGCTCCTCGGCTCTCTTAGAAACGTCTTCTTTTCTCACAATAACCTGCTTCACACTGGGCCTCTCGGTGTTCTTCACCCTGGTTGACCTGTATGCATCGATACTTGCACACAGCAACAAACATTCAGTGAGACGGTGAAAACAGACGGCTCTGAAGCATCTCAGCACTGCACGGAGGAAACACTTACCTGTAGGGAAGCTTGTGGTCCTCACTTGAGACACTTGCACCATCTCCATCTGAGGAGGTCTGGAAGCTTTTGGCTTTGGCGACATCGTCGGGAGTTGTGCTCTTCATAATGAAAGAGTTGGCTGGAGTGGATGTCTGCACAAGTCATGAAGAAAATATTATCACTGAACAATTACCGCTGCATTTCCATGGACGAGGACTCGTCGGTGCTTACCATCATTCCCTTTTCTGGACTGTTTACCACAGCGGCCACAGTCTCTGCCAGTGGAGTGAGGAGGGACATCGAGGAGATGTTTAAAGCATCTTCCTCATCACCGCTGTGATCTTCACTCTGTTCTAGATCTCCAAACAGCTCGTTGATGACGGTAGAATTGACAGACTGGTCCACGTTTTCTTCCCTTTTCTCCTCTGGGGTCTCTTCAGTCAACTTATCTGTAGTGTGAACAGCCACTTTCAGGGGGCTGGAGGTCAACACTGGAGGGGAGCTCATCAGCTGACGACCTGCTGTTTATTTAAACCCATGTTAGAAATCTTGAGATTGTCATCAGGAAGTATGGTTTGTTTTGTTGTGTAGAGCTGTACCAACACCCTAAACTCAAAATCTGAAGTTAAACTGAATCACTGCTGAGGGTCCAACAGAACCACCGATGGTGACAAAACACACAGCAGTCATTGCACTGTGACTAAAAACAATATGTCATATTATAATCTGCCCGACACCAGATAACTGATAGCTTCACTTTACCAGTAGTCCGAGTACTCGGGCTCTGTTCGGGACTGTCATGCAATACCTGAAGGAGCGCACTCGCCGCGTGCGTCAGATTTCTTACATGGTGCAGGGAATTCATCCGGCGGCTCAGATGAGATCACTTCTCTCTCAACAGGCTTTACGACCTCTTCCTGAAAAGTACGTCATTTGAAAAATTCACTGGGGTGAATGCTGGGAGACTTTATTTACTCTGTGTGTGCCTGATGCTTCCTGTCCAACCTTAGTGTCCGCTCCTCCTTCTTTGTCCTTCCACATTTTGCTCCTCTGCTGGAAGCGACTGCAAATTTGAGCCAGCTCACTCTCACGCTCCTGAAACGAGCAGGCTTGTTATTAGAATGTGCCATTCTGCTATTCGGATAAGGGCGAAAAACATAACTGCAGCACCAAGAATGACATCAACCTACCAGTTTCTGCCTCATAGTGATGTCAGCGGTGGTTGTGTTTGTAGCCTGGGCAGCTCTGAGTCTCTCCTGTACCGACCTGGTGTTTGGAGTCACAGAGGCAGCGCTGGTCTGTACTCCGACTCGAGCAGGTGAGCTCTGGTTGATGCGCTCCCGCAAAGATTTCACTCCTATTTGAGATGGTAAAAATCACTCTAACTTGTGGAGGATAGAATCAACTAATGGGTCTGTGTCAACACTGATTTGAGCAGACAATTAAATGACAATGTAGGAAGGTGCCCCTGGTACACAAGTGAATAGAACCGGCTGATGTGCTAAGAAACTGGCCATATCAAAACATGCAGACACTGCCACTGAGCAATTTTCATCATAACCAGCTTTCCAGTCCAACTCACCAAAAGCTCCTGTAGTAACCTTTTCCCTCGAGGCTGGAAGGTCAGATGAGCTGGGCTTGGCGCAAAGCTCCAGCTTCTGGGGACTGCAGGAGACATTTGGGCCTTTGGACAGGGCCTGATGTTTTTGGGGACTTTGAAGCGCTGACATGGAGGAGCTGGCCTTCTGCTGACTAGATAAGAGGGCCGGTTCCTCAACCGAGGTCTTCTGATGAATAGAGGACACTGTAGCGCCCTGGTTGGAGCACTTCTGAGGACTGGATACCAAGTCGGCTTTTTGAAGGCTTGGAGAAAACGCAGCCTGCTGAAAAATAAACAGATGGAAAGCCAGTTTATTTATACAGGAGATATATTTCTAGTGACCCAGGAAACCTTGCAGGAAAAGCTAAAATTTGAATAGTGAAGCGATTATGCAGAAGATAAAAAATGAATACCTGTTTGGAGATGCCCGTGCACTTGCTCCTCACGGTTGAACTGGTCACCGAAACGCTGGGTTTAGTGCTGGAAGCCGCAGCACCTCTGACTGTAAATCTGGGACTAGACGAAGCAGCGAGCGTCTCCTTTGCTTTCTCTTTGGGGGTTTTAGCATGGCTGAGATCATCCTCCCAGGAACCAATGGTTGCAGCCAGGTTGGCCAGTCTGCCTCTCCTCCCAAGGGAAATTTCTGAGGAGACAGAGGGACTGGCAGCTGGTTGGGCATCAAACGGTCTCTTTATCGTGGATACAGGAATACAGTCTGAAGGTACATCACAAGCATCTGAAAAGGGAGAAACAATTTCACTTTTACACGTTTATTCACACGTAAGAAACAGACGTTATCTGGAATTTCAGGATTAGAGCTCATCTGAGGACGAAGATGGAACATCTGTTTTTCTGAATCCTTCTTGGTGTCATAAACTGTAACTGTAACCAAAAGAATCACGTATAAGAGAGCCAACAGTGTGTGTTATATAGTTCTACATTACATATAAGAGATTTCTTTAAAATAGACCGCATCAGAAAACATTTCAACCTCCTGTTGTCTGCTTGTAGAAGTGGGAATCACCAGACAACACAATACCTGACCTATGATACGATATTATTGCCATTATCACATTTTTAAAACCAGATTACACACAGTCACTAAAACCTGCCATAAGACCGACTGACTGTAGCATCAGTCGGACACTCAGCACGATCTGTTTCTGAAACTACAGCAACTGTGAGAAATGATCAAAAATCCCACATCTGGGACTTTCTACATAGACAGAAATTCACATTTAACTTTAACATTTGCACTCAGCACCTTCCTGTTCCATAAGAAAATAACCAGAAAACCACCAGCTGGCAGCCAGTTCCGTCCCCGAGTTGTCACTGACTTGTTCAGATTAATGATAAAACTGCTGGCTGACTGTCAGGCGACCTGTGCAGTCACCTTTGGTGTGGACAAGCACTTAGTCACCACAAGCTACAATTGGTTGCAGACTGTGGAACAAAAGATTCAGTCAGCTGGATTCAAACATGGATTTTTTAGCTTCTTTGTTTTTGTAGATGGGAGGAGGCTGCTGAGCTGTTCTGTCTTGTGACTGAGCCGTTTGCTTGATCTGAATTAGGAACGAGCTTCATCAACTTCAGTGTGTCCAGAGTTTGATGCTTTCTTGGTTGAGCCGATTTCATGTAGATTCCCTCAGCTGTTATCTCAGGATGGTGATCTTTTGTCTCAGACTAATTTTTATTTATTACTGATCATTTTGTCCCCCCCCCCCTCCTGAAGTCCTGTTAATAACTTCCTGTAAATTTAAACTCATTCTATGTAAATTAAACAGCAGGAAACTGTTACCGTCAGTGTTCCAGCACTTCCTCTGCTCTGCCAGGTTTTTTAAGCGTGATTTCATGCCAGCAGCAGATGGAGCTGGATCCTCTGTGTTACTCTGAGGAGCTGGATTGGCGGCTCCTATCTGTGCTTCTGTTCTGCTTGGAGGAACAAGAACAGTGCAGACAGCCACCTTGTCGGGTTCTGGGCGTTCAGTTTTCAGCTGCACTGCCTGAGACTGCAGAACAGGCTTTCCTGAAGTCTTCTCCGAGGAGGAGAAAGGCCGGATGCTGGCTGGACCCACCGGGGGCTTTTTGTCTGTGGGAGGATCTGAGAGAAGAGGAGCTTGTGGCATCACCGGCTCCTGGTTCTCTTCATCAGCTGCAGGTTGGACATTTTCTCCAGAGCACTTGCGCTTCGAGGGAGATGGCTTTGTGGACGTCTGGGGCACTGAAAACAATAAAGAGATTTAAGCAAACACAAGACAGCTGCAGCTCAGAGGTTAAAGTGCCAAAACATTAAAGGGGCTCATACCTTTATCAATAAGAGACTCGCTGATCACAATGTTTGTGTCAGTCAGTGGCTCTCGAGGCCTTTTCACCACCTGTCTGTTCGCTGCATTGGTTCTTTCTGCCAGTTTCTTCTGGAGGTTCTCTCTGCGAGCTCGAGTTCGCTCCAACAGTTTCTAGTTTGGTAGAGTTGGGTTGTTAATAAAACATCACCTCTGTAGTGTTCAACTGCTTTAGTGAAACAGAGTCGAGCTAAATTACAAACTAAAGCCAGGTGCACAGAGGGATTTATGGCAACGCTGCTGCATCTAAAGGGATGACGCCGCTCACAGATACAGTTTCTGCATCAAAGATCATTTACAAGTGTTTACACCTCATATAAATGGTTTAATAGTCTCCTATAGCTTTGGGCTCTCACGGTTCTCTTTGACTACTGTTACAAATATTTCCCTCACTGTCAGATTCTAATGTTCCTTAGTTTTAGCTGTCAGAGCTGATAACTCCTGAAACATGTGAGCGCATCCAAAGAAACACGAAGTAACCAAAGATAATAAGAACGTGTTTGCTTTCCCTCGTGTTTCTAACACTGCGCTTACATTTCTCCTGTTTGTTTCATTCTGCTGTCTTACTAGTCATATTTTAATTGCTGCATATTTAACGGGAATGCACCCATAACCTCGTTGTCCATGAACAATTGCACTAAAGGCCTAATTCTATTCTGCTGTGCAAGTCCCGACACATACGACACCCTACATCAGCTCTGCAGGCGCTGACGAAAAGCATTGCTGAAGAATGACGCACGCTCCTGTACGCCTGCGGTTTAAACTCTAATGACATCAGACCTGATTCATTTCGGTTAGTTAGCTGGCAGCACCGACATGAGTGAAAATAACAGAAAAGAAAGAAACTGACGCCCAACAGGTCCGACTGCTGGACGCAGCTACGGACACTCAGCGAGTTTAACGACTGGGGCGTTGTTTAACCTCCTAAGACCCGAACTCTTCCACGGCATGCATTCTTAATTTCTCTTTGATATTTGGTCACATTGGGGCCCGATGAATGTAAAAATAAAGAATTACCAGATTTTTTTTTTACCTTATTTTTGTTTTTAAGAAAAATGAGAGCCACATGAGGATATTCGTTTAAAGTTTTGATAGAACAGTAGCATATAACGTCCTCGTAAGTGGATATCAGGCCCTTGTAGCGCAAAATTGAGTATTTTGGTCTAAATAACCCCAAAGGTGATGTCCACATATGTGGACGCAGGTCCTAGAAGGTTAAGGAGCGCTTAAATATAACGATCATTCAGGAGCGAAATACTTGTTAACTTGTTCCAGCCACATACATACTGACATTAAAATGAGATACTTTTTTGTGGCTCATGTAGTCATTTTGACCAAAGAAACACGTGACATGTTTTCTTCAGCCGTGTTAAAAACGTCAACGTCTAAAGCTAATAACAAACAAGCTAATGCCCCGTGCTGTCTGAGCACTACCATTATAACATTTGGTTTCTACGTTAGCTGTGCACTATCCAGTCACTTTAACGCAGCTTCTTCCGTTGTTGGCTGATTAGTAAAGTTTTTCTGTGACTCACCTCAGTAAACGGATCCATTCTGGTTACTTTCTAACAACTCGACTGCAGTTTGAAGTAAAACTACTACAGCTGCGTGTACAGAGAACTGCGCGACTCCAGCTTCTCTCTTTGTACCAAACAGCTTCTGTTCAAATTTGAATTTCGGCGCTGTGACTACTGCGCAGACTCCACATCTTCAACGGACCACTTAGAGCCAATCAAAATCACCGAGAGGGGTCGTGACCGGTGTTGTGCCAAAGAATGACTTCCGGTGTTTCGGTGTGTTTTTTATGTTTGCTCAGATTACAAAATAATCTGCAGTCAGCAGGGTTTACGAAGGTGTTACATATAAAATAAAGAAATGGCCTGTTTTGCGGGTATCTTTACGACTCGGCGTTATTTTACATACTGTGTTCTACATTATATTTGATTCAGCCTTTTTGACCACTTAAAATATTCTGAAATTATCGTTATGTTAATTTTTGTTTTATGTTTTTGCAATTTTTGCTGCCCTCTTGGTCCGATCTCTTTTGGAAAATAAATCTTTTCATGTCAATGACTTGAATGTAAATATATACATTCATTAATAACATAAAAGTTGCTTTGCAAAAAAAAAAAACTGATTGCAGTTTCTACCTGTGACAAAAATATTGTTTCTGGCTTTAAACATTTGTAATTTACGATCGTTTAAATGTCGCCAATCAAAATTTTGGAAAATGTCGGAAATTGCTTTTTTGGCAGGAATTACAATCCTGTCTAAGTTTTCGCAAGAGGAAAAAACAAAAACATAATTCATGCCAAGTTCCCGTACATTGGAAGTCGGCACTACAGAGTCATGCATTCTTGTATCATGTATCACCAGCAGCACAGCTTCGTTGTTGGATTCAAAACCCGCTGCAGCACATTCATGGACGGAGCCCGCTCAGTGCTTTGGCTGCGGCCAGGGCTGGACTGAGACATAAATGGGCATTTTGACTAGAGACCGGCCCACCAGGTATTTATAGGAAAAGCCATAAAGCCTTTGAATGAAAACAAACGCTGCTGTGACAGTGATGTACAGTCTCCTTGGTATATGTATGATTTCTATGCATTTTACATCAGATAAAAACTTTGGTTGTAAGATTCAGATAATTATTTAATAAAAGCGAGATATTTTAAATGAGAATCAGAAAGAAAAGTATTTCTTTGTGCCCCGCCCCTGCACAGTTACCAGCTGTCAGCTACTTAAAAAAGGATCCTGGTGTTATTTGTCTCTCAGAAACATAACTTCCCTTCAACTCATTCATGTCACCTAAAAGGTAAACCTGTTTCTCCATCACCTGTTCAGCTCTGATGATTCAGTAAGGACATCTCCTGGTTTCATCTTCATGTTTCCCTCTCACCAGATAACCAAACCAACATCATGACCAGCAGCTTTACAGCTGTGGTTCCAGCAAACATCAGCTGATCAAGCTTAAAAGTGCTGCTGTTGTTTAGCGCGACATCCGCTGGTTTCCTCTTTCTGGCACAAAGTGGGCGATAAACAAACAAGAGAGCCGATCAGCTGATCACTGATCAGTTTCATGATTGAAGCAGCAACAGGAGAGGGAGGGGAGAGGATGAGAGAAGAAGAGGCAGCTGTGCAGCAAAGACACAGAATAACTCCAGCTTTGTGTCTTTTTCCATTGTAGCTGAATGAAACTGTTTCTTTTCAGCTCAATACCAAACGTGTAATATTTTCTCTGAATGCGAGACGATTCCGTTTTTTACAGGACGGTTGGCAACTCTACTAACTAACCCTATGAACAAAATAAAGTTCACTGTCAGTAACATCACAGCACCCACCCAGCTGTATAGAAACTCTGTCATGCTAGCTAGTACACAGTACAAGTTATTGTAACTGACGGTAAAAAGTCAGCACAACGAAAATAAACTCCACCTAAACTTGGTTCATATCTGACCCAGACAGACTGCAGGTCATCACTTCTTACCTGAAGTTCAGTTCACCTGACACTCGGACCTGCTTCTCCTGCCTCCACTTTCCCTCATTTTTTAGTTTTAGTTTTTGAAAAAGTTAGACAGACTGTAAATGTGAAAAACAAAATGCAGCATTAGACCCTGATTCGGGCGGTGAGGTGAAACAACATGAAGCTTCCAGTTTGTCTGGGCTGTGTCTGCAGTGACTGATCTAAAGAACACCAAAAGTCATGAAACTCTGGAGATGTAGGATCTTACTCAATGATCTCTATTATTTTGGACAGATAGTTTAATCTTGATTATTTAACAATGTTATGAGGTTCAACACTTTGGATTCAGTCAACTTGTGTTTCTGTTTTTTTTTTAAACAAGAAAAATGTAATGATATTGAGATATAAAAATTAAAGAAATAAATGTTAAAATAGACATAGAGGAGGATATATGACATGGAGTTATGATGGGTTTAAACGTCACACCCATTTCCATTACAGGTCACTACTGGTCCCTGTGATGGGGACCAGAGGTTGCATTCCAGGGTTTATTTTAAAAGCTAGATTAAAAGGAACACATTTATGATTTGGGAATTCTTTATTAAGTTTAGTGAGTTTGACATTTTTTTTGTAGTGACAGCGTCTGGAAGATGAAGAAACACAATATCAAAACGTCGGTGAGTGTATCAAGCTGTAGAAATCTGCAGTCCCTGAGCACAGCTAGCCACACCCGTTATCGGTGCGTGTATTGCTTTAAGAAACATTATGTGACGTATACAGCAGCAGTGTCCTATCACCGTGCGGTGCCTATTTTCCCGATCCGGTTTCCACTTTTGCGCAGTTGTAATTTGAGTTACGTCCTAATGCTTTGCTCGTGGACTCATTTCTTTATGTTCACACGAATTAACACGATTTTATTTGCAGACATGTGTGTAAACCTCCTCCTCCTCACACACAAGTGCGATCACTCCCACTGGGACAAGCACAAACAAAACTTCCATTTTTATTTTACGCTTTTCACTTATACTTCATTACAAAATATTCTTCTTTCCAAGCTCCTTAGACCCTTACCAAACATATATTAGATATACTGTTATGCCAAATTAATTGGAATACATACACTTCACCTTGTATTTCATCAGTTGGTTATAATCAGGATCATTTGGTCTCCTGGTATCAGAATCATGGGACAAACTCTTTCTCCAGGTTGCCTGCAGTAACTTTTTTAATCCAGCAGCTCTCACTACTGAGCAGCACATTAATCACTTCACGAGGAGTCATCCAACCATCACCAGCGTCATCTCTGCTGTCATGGGATCACGTGACTGCTCAGAGTCAATTTCTGATCCGATTGCTGTGTAAAGTGCTTTGTCAGTAAGGTCAATAAGGTCAGTAAGACCTGAAAATAACTCAAAGCTCATGTGGTAAAATGTGTGTGTGTTACAGGACAAAAAAAAAAAAAGTGGGGGGAGTGGTGCAGTGGGTTCAGGGGGCAGTGCCAGAGGAGGCTGGCCAATGCAGTTAGGGATCATCAGATCATGCCTCCCCTGCTTGAGCAGCACACAGGACATGGAGGGAGAGAGGAGCTGAGAGAGAACAGCTGTGTACCAAAACAGAAAGAGCCAGTCGGCAACAGCAGCCCAGGAAGGCGTCAGTGCACATAAACAGTGCTTTTAAAACCCCGTGTGTGCATCGTGCTGAGCAGTATAACACAAGTGTGTGTTACTTGGCGGTTTAATTTCAAAAGCAGTATTGTGAAGGTGGTTAACGACCAGTTTTAAGGGCAGCAGCAAAGCCCTGTGATGTCACTGTGCCTGGCAACGTTATTCTCAGGGAAGTATGGCAGTTCACATGCACACAAGCTTCACTTGTATAATTAAGCACACAGCTTTCATGAGCTCAGCAGCTGAGATTGAATCTTACTCTCCAGTGAACTATAAAAGATGAAGGACACAGCAGCGCCTGCAAAGAGATCCGGGTCATTCAGATGGTGCTCAAACTGTATCAATAAGAGTTCGTACAGACCGTGATCATCTATCAATTTATTTTTATTTTTCTATACATATATAAAATGTTTGGCACATTTCTTTTAAAATACATCATATTTTTGTCTAAACATTTGTTATGGCTTGAATATTTCTCATTTACGATTTTCCATTGATAACCTGAAACCCAAAAGGCAATCTTGGCACTTGTTCACATTCTGTAGGAAACTGCGCCACAGCAAACCGAGATAAAGCAGAATCCTGATAGGTTAAAATCTTCATGTCATTCAGTTCTGTCTTTGCTGCAGCCGATGTCACCGCTCATGTTTGGGCAGAATGTCTCCCCTGTCCACCACTGCCATACCAGGTCTGCTAAGCTCCTTAGGAGGTAGGTCTGCATAAAATTCTGCAAACACAGGGCAGTGATCAGAGGCCACACCGCCCCATGACCAGTTATCTGGGATCCAGGGGTTAGTTAAGCCTTCCCGAACTACCATGCAGTGGCCTGTCAGAACAAAGGACACAAGAACAGTCAGGAGATACTTAGAACTTCATGCAACACAAATAATGCACCAAACTTTGATCTGATAGTAGCTTCTATAAAACTAGGATCACATTCATCATACATTTGAAAAGTAACCATGTATCCTCTACTTTACACATAGTTTAAAATACATTTTTACATTTATTTTGTAATTATTTTTATCTTGAGACTCAACTTAAACTTTGATTGAGTGACTTCTAGTCTAAATAACTCAGGTGCAAGTGTGGCCTCAAAGTGCTTTTAACTAGGCTCAGACTTGTCTTGCCACACTTGGTAAGTTGATGATTTGACACTCAGATTAGACCAAACTTAGACTTGAAGACCTGGTTTGACTTGTCATAACTGGAGACCAAATTTTAAATTGGTTTGGTGAACTCCAGAGCACACTTAGTCTTATGTAAAGGACCTGAGACCTGACTTAACATTTAGTTTGTGTTCGGCATAAAACCTGACCTGTTTTTAACCAGACTTGAAACTAAAGCCAGCCTCGTTTTAAGACTGTTAATGAAAAACCTGACTTTACTTGTTTTATATGACTAGTTTATAAACCGCTATACATTTAATCGTTAGTTGCTTGTGTGACTTCTTTCTTTTCAATTCTTCTTCTTAAAAGGGAGTTTTTCCTTCCCACAGTTCATAGAGGCTCATCTGATTGTTAGGATTGTAAACATACAATATAAAGAACTAAACTGACCACCTGTGTAAAAGCAACGCTCGACTTGGACTTCTGTGATGACTCTATGTAGAGCCTACAGTGTAGCTTATGTGGCTGACACTGTTGCCCCTGTGTGGGCTGTATTGGACGTGTGGTTACATTTGTGCACATTATTGCACAACACACTTTCACAAGGGTTTGCAGTAGCGTAGATTTAACGCAGAAGTTTATTTCTATTGTAAGTTTGGCAGTTTGTTGCTCTGGTTCAGGTGTGCCAAAAACACGCAGTGCTAACTAATAACACAAGAACTACATCTAAAACTATACAGGCGTAAGTTAGCATGTTATATGTTTGAGTTCCTGATAGTTAGAAACAAAGACTAAACAAGTACGGCTTGTTTGGAAGGGTCACCAACAGAAATCCCCATCTTTCTAAAACGCACCTCATAAAAATTGGAGCTGTGCATAATGAAAACCCTGAGTGGGCTAAAATACAAGGTTCAAAGTTCTTTATTTGCCATTCGTGCATAAACCAGCAGGCACACTGGAACTCTTGTGCAGAGCTCTGTCAGTCATAGTACGCATGTTAGAAAGAGGCAGAAATAAACAAGACAGAACAAAAAATCTAAGTTGGTTTTACAAGCTCCTGAATCATGGAGGTGTACTCGGCTTATTTACTTATATACAGTTATGTAAAAAAATCAAATAAATGACAGAGAGTCAACGTGGACATTGCCACTTATCTTTAAAACTTCATATCAGTGTATCCAGACTATTTAACCTAGAGTCTTCTATCATGCCACAACTGAGCTCGATTCAGAGGATCAGACGGGAACTCTGATTGTTCTTTAACTCTGCAGGATCTCCATCTTCCATTTTAAAAAATTACATTATGAAAAAAAAAGGTTTTTTTCATCATTTTAATATAATAACTTTCAAATATTCATTAACCCTTTCATGCATGAATTATGACAAAAAAATCTTTTAAGTATTTTTATTCATCTTTAGGCATGAAAAATACGTTTTTTGAATTTCTTTCTCTTTTTTTTTTTAACGTTCTTTTCAAGGATTTTTCTTTCCTTTAAACATGTGCAGTTAGGTGGACAACTGGCTATTTTTAGGCCTTTCTGAGAACCGGTGTGGTTATGGCATGGTCTCAAAGCACCTTGAGGGAACTGTTGTGATTTGGCGCCAGAAAAATACAATGAATTGAATTTAAAAGCATCCTTCGTCCATCCACTCAGACTTCAGAACAGTTGCTATTCCTCCTACAGTAATGGTAAGAAAGTTATCAAACTTACAACTATCATCTAATCTCTTCACAAACTGTGGAAAGATCACACTGGTCTTCAAACATCGTGGTTTCTGTGTCTCTGCACTCTTCATCCAGATTCTATGCAATACTTACTTTCAGGTGAAAAGAGGACTTTGGACCAACAGTCTAACAGCAGGATGGTAACATTTTTTCATTTTAGCTCAGATAATAAACTAAAAGATTTCTATTTTTCAGGATTGGCTTGAATGTGACAGTTGTAGCCTCTTTCCTGAAGACATCTGTGCACGGTGGCTCGTGATTTGCTAAGACCAGCCTCAGCCAAGTTCCTAAAATCAACTTTTGTTTTTTGCTTATACAGATGTTCCTACCATACTTTTAGTTTCTAGTCAACCTCTGATTAAAAAGCTTTGATATAGTTCTCTGAAATCAATCAGCCTTCTCAGCACAGATCCTCTGTGGCTTTCCCTCCATGGAGTGTCGATATCCGTCAGCGAGACAGCTGTCCATCCTACTACCTACTACTAATAATAATAATAACAATAATAATAATAATAATAATTTGAGCGAACCAACATTTAAAATAAAGCAGAAGAAATCATATCAGGTCTAACCTGATTAAATTACAAAAAAATAAATAAATAAATTCCATGATGTTCAAATATCCTGAGATGCACTTGTAATGTAAACTTAGCCGACTTTTGCCCTGAATTAATGAAACACGAATAAAACTGAGCTGAACTAAATAACTTGAGATATGATGAATGCTGAATGAATTCACAGATAATTTCCCTTAATATGAAACCTGACCTTATCAAGACAACCTAAGAGAACTTTTTAATCTTAATCGGTGCAACTGTCCAAACACAACTGTACATGTACCTGAATATATCTTCTGCAGAGAACGGCTGACCCAGATGTTGTCCACGCAGCGGGTGCCCTGTGGTGAGCAGGTGGTGATGTTGGTGAACTGAGTGGATGGTATCAGGGCACAGAATTTCTCCTTTCTCAGTGTGTCCAGCTCTGAACTCTGAGGAGAGCAACCAAAATTGCCCAACACTAGTAGATCCTTTTCACCTACAAAGAAAGAAACGGAAAATAGGACAAGACTTTGCGGATCCGTCTACGGCGTCTGACACATGCGGTCTCGACTGGTCCGACCTGGCAGACTAACCTTTTAGTGTTCCCTGGATGCTGGGAGGGAGGCGTTGACACTTGGCTTCATCAGAGTTTTGGTTTTTGCCACCGGACTGCTCTGGTGAAGCAGGGGCTTGCATATGGACATTCACCACCGTCAGCTCAAATGAACCAATCTAATGGAAAAAGTCAATTTTTTGACCACTTAAATTTTTATCCTGCTAAGTAAAAAGAAGAACAATACATAAAACCAAAGAAATATGCAGCAGTGCATCAACCATGTGTTAGTTCTGGAGGTTTAAGAAAGTATTCAGATCCTAAACAATTACAAATGGATATTGTCTGATTGTTGGGCTGTTCTCTTCATCGTTCCAGGGTCTTATAGATAAGGCTCTCTGAGACAGCTGTTGGTGGGTTTGGTGCCATATAAATAAAATTAATTGAATTGTTTTTTATAACCAAACACACATGAATTCAATGACAATAAATTATAGCCTTACTAAAAAGTGAGCCACATAGAGTGGATGGTGTACATGACTCCCATTTCCATTGACAGCAGGAGACTCCAAGACGAGGGCATCCTTCAGATCAATTCCTGAGGAGCTATCCCACAAAAAGCCAGAGTAGCTCACTCCCTGGGAACAGAGTTTATTTAATTAATATAAACTTTCAAGTCAATCTTCTTACTCTACTTATGATTTAGTCAATCACAGCTATTCATATGTCAGTTACATAAACATCTGACATGTAGTTTACTGATGCTGATTCTTAGAGTGTAAGCATGAAGGTAAACAGCTGCTGGTAATAGAGCTGGAGGGTCACTGCTATTTTTACAAAAGATCAATTCATATTTATTCCGCATGAAAGATCAGTCTCTGTGCAGAGGCGCTACTATAGTTTTACTGCAGTACATCTGCAACAGTTCTAGATAATAAAAGAAACTGTAGTGGTTAAGACAAAAAGTCACAGTGTTAAAAAATGTTAAAAACTCTCGACAGGTAAATTATTCAAATCGATTTCTGGGAACTGAAAACTGAACTGATTGATCTTTGGCAAAGTTTAGACTTCGATTTATTTTTGTGGATACAATTTAAAGTGTCGTTGTAACAGCTGCCAATGGTAAACCCACCTTGCTGGAATGGCCGGTGGGTTTTTCCGACACAACACTTTTCCACAGCCCTCGTGGCCATTTCCACTTCTGTAAACTGGCAAGTGTTCCTTGATTTAATTCTGCACAGAACTGCAACACATAAAGACAGGTTTGCCTGTTATTATATTACTAACTAAAAAGCAAATTAACATTTTGTAAAACTCTGGAAGCAACTGGCACAAAGTATCTAAAGCAACTTGGGATTTGGTATCTTGCCCAAGGACACTGGAGCAGCCAGAGATTGAACCACCAGCCTTCGGATTAGAGATTATCTGCTCTACCTCCTGAGCTACAGCCAACCCAAATTATTAATAGATAATTATTTAAATACAACATGGCAAACAGGTAATACACACACAAAAAACATTTTAAAAGTATTAAGTATCATCTTCTACCAATCTGCTTCGATATAAATTAAAAGGACCCAGCTGGCAGGACTTGAAATTTAAAAATGAAATTAATATTTCAGATTTGAATATGAGCATTTTATATTAAGACATACGGATTTCCGGACATTCAATTTAAAGTCAACTACTACTTAGTGCTTGAGCAGCAGTTAACAGCAAACAATATGAAATCTTATTTTAAACCACTCAAACCGGCGCACAGTTATTAAAGCAAATGTTCAGTTGAATCATATATAAACTATCAGTCAAACGTTTGGACACACGTTCACAGTTAATGTTTTTGTTTTGTTTTTTATTTAGATTCTCACTGAAGGCATCAAAACTATGAATGAACACAGATGGAATTATGTAGCAAATAAAAAGTGTGAAATAATTCAAAACACGTTTTATATTTCAGATCCTTCCTAACAGCCTCTTTGCTTTGATTGCTGCTTTGCTCACTCCTGGCGTTCTCTCCACGAGCTTCATGAGGTCGTCACCTGAAAAGGTTTCCAACAGTCTTGAAGGAGTTCAGAGATGCTGAGCTCTTGTTGGTCCTCCATCTCATCCCAAACCATCTCCACTGGGTTTAGGTCAGGTGACTGTGGAGGCCAGATCATCAGGTGCAGCACTCCATCTCTCCTTCTTGGTCACAGAGCCCTCACACAGCCTGGAGGTGTGTTTGGGGTCATTGTCCTGCTGAAGAATAAATGATGGGATGTGGCTGCAGGATGCTGTGGTAGCCATGCTGCTTCAGTCTGCCTTCAATTTTGAATAAATCCCCAACAGTGTCAGCAGCAAAGCCCCCCCACACCATCACACCTCCTCCTCCAGGCTTCACAGTGCATGTAGAGACCATCGTTCACCATCGCACAAACACACAACAGGTGGAACCAAAGATCTCAGCTGTGGACTCATCAGACCAAAGCACAGATGGTCTAATTCCTCGTGTTTCTTGGCCCAAACAAATCTCTTCTTGTTGCTTTTCCTCAGTCGTGTTTCTCAGCAGCTATTTGACCATAAAGGCCTGATTCACACAGTCTCCTCTGAACATGTACAGATGTGTCTGCTACTGGAGCTGTGTGGCATTTATCTGGGCTCTGATCTGAGGCTGGTGACTCAGATGAATGTATCCTCAGCAGCAGAGGGACTCTTGGTCTTCCTTTCCTGGGGCGTCCTCATGTCAGACAGTTTCATCGTTTCAGTTTCAGTCTTGATGTTTTTGCGACTGCACTTGGGGACAAAGCTTTAGCAATGTTGCAGACTGACTGACCTTCAGTCCTTACAGTAATGATGGGCTGTTGTTTCTCTTTACTTAGCTGATTGGTTCTCGCCATAATATGAACTCTATCAGTTGTCAAACAGAGCTGTGAGCTGTGCACCAACCTGACCGCTGCACAACACAACTGATGGTCCCAACCCCATTAACTCTTTCACGCACAGTGGTCACTACAGTGGGCAGCTATTAAAAAGGCTGTTTTCTTGTATTTGCGTCAGTGTTGTTGGTATGATGAAAGGTGATGTTGTCCACATAAGTTAACATGTAAAAAACTTTTTTTAAAGTACATGTATAAAAGAAAGTTCAAAAATCTTTTTTCATGCCTAAAGATGAATAAAAATCCTGATCGAGGTTGTCAGAATTCCTGCATGAGAGGGCGAGAAATTCCACAAATGAACCCTGACAGGCACACCTGTGAAGTGAAACCATTTCAGGTGACTACATCATGAAGCTTATTGAGAGAAGGCCGAAGGTTTGCAGCGCTGTCGACAAAGCAAGATTTGTCAGATTCGTCAAAGCATTACTTTGACAAATCTACAATATAAGACATATTTAGAGTTATTTATCCTTTTTTTCTTTGCTACATAATTCCATATATCTTTCTTCATATATGTGATGTCTTCAGTTTGTATCTATGATGTAGAAAGTAGTAGAAATAAAGAAAAACCATTAAATAAGAGGTTGTGTCCAAACCTTTGACTGGCAGTGTTTAGTGCCAAGTCACAAAAATCGCCTCAAGGTGCTTTATAGTTTAAGGAAAAAGACCCTGCAGCAAAAACCTCAAACGACCCCCTTTAGCAAGCACTTGGCAACAGTGGGAAGGAAAAACTCCCTAGAGGAAGACTCTGCCAGAACCAGGCTCAGGGAGGGGCAGCCATCTGCCGCAGCTGGTTTGAGGTGATGGGAGAGAGCCAGAGATTAATAATAACAAATGATGAAATGCAGAGTGAGCAGAGTAAGCACATAGTGAGTGAAATATGTGAGTAAAGAAGCAACAATCAGTGCATCATGGGAAGCCCCCTAGAGCAGCGGTCCCCAATCCCCGGGCCTCGGACCGGTACCGGGCCGCGAGAGTTGAGGCTCAGGTGTGAAATGTATAGTTTTCAGGGTTTTTAATCGGTTTTCAGTTATTTTGTTATCGTTTTTATCGTTGACTCGGTTTTCCTGGGTCTTTTCACGTGTGTTATGAATAAATCTTCTTTTTTTCGGTACCGGTACTGGTTTTATTTTGTTGTATTTATCCGCGACACCTTAAAGGCCGGTCCATGAAAATATTGTCAGGCATAAACCGGTCCGTGGCGCAAAAAAGGTTGGAGACCGCTGCCCTAGCACCCTAGGCCTTCTGTAGAGCAGCTAGGGGAGGAGTCATTGCTGGATCGCTGGAGTTCAACTATATGTCTTAACAAATAGGAACGTTTTAAGCCTAATCTTAAAAGCAGAGACGTTTTCTGTCTCCCAAATCCAAACTGGGAGCTGGTTCCAAAGACCAGGAACCTGAAAGCTGAAGGCTCTGCTTCTACTTTTAAATATCCTCGCAACCACAGCTTGATTTGGACCTCTGTTGGAAAGCCACATTCTAACTTGCATAATAACCAGAAGTTCCTTTTATCACTATATCACAACCTCCCATGGCATTCAAGCCCTTGTGATGTGTGTCGATCTGTTATATAGAAGGTTTTGGTATAGGATGGGGTTTCAGTTAAAGCGCGGGTTACGACGTAGATTTCCTGAAGAAGTATAATTTACACGTAAGCCAGTATCCCTAGAGTGAAGTGCTCTATTGGAGTGACACGGTACTACGAAGTCTCTAAGATAAAATGGAGTCTGATTATTCATGAAGTGCCAATTCACCTCAGTGGTCATAAGGTACTATAAGATCTTTAAGATATGACTATAAGCGGAAGAAAATGGCTATAATTTATTGATTTGTTATTCAAAATCTTTATTCATTAAAGTCGTTCATGTGTGTCACGTGACTACATTCTGAATGATACCCGGCACAATGTGCCAGACTTTTCAGCAACAATTTATTAATTATTCAGATGTTAATCTGTTATATTTTAATAACACATGAGCATCTTCTGTAGTAACGCTGTAGTATAGTTAAACTTAACATTAGTTTATTATTTTAAAGTTTTTTTCTTCCTTTTCTATTTGGAGTTTGATGTGTAATATTTATAACACACGATGTGAGGTGCTGCCCAGTTAAGTGACATGAAGAATGGGATTAATGGTTTCAGAGTTTTAAAATATTGTTTATTAAACGATTCTCAAACGTAAGTTGACGTCTGAGTGTTTCTTAGTTTTAGACTAGTCAGTTATGTGGTCAAATTTATTTCCCTCGTTTAGTCAACTAAGAAAATAGTTGCCAGAAACATCCCAACTAAATACATCTGCCCCCTTACTGTGACCAGCCCAGAGAAACGGGACATCGCTCCTCTGTCAGCTGTGACAAAAGAACAAAAACACAAGCCAAATGTACAGAGCGGACCAAGCCAACAGACTCCTTCCAAGACAGGAGTGAAAACAGTTTCCATCGAACAATGAGCTTAAGTCAGATGATGCAAACCGTCTCCAACAATGAATTAGATCCCAGACAAGCCCCCACTTGTTACAAGTTGGCCCATAGCCAGTGACAAAGAGGGGGGGACGAGTCAGGATGTGTTGCTAATCATTATGTTATTCACTAAAAGGAAATATGACAAAGTTACAAGAAATCAGTAATGACATGAATGAATGAATGAATGAATGAATGAATGAATGAATGAATGAATGAATGAATGAATTGTGCGCTAATGTTGGCAGCAGTGTGACGGAAAAAATAAACTAAAATTTGAGGGTGTCAGTCCTGGAAGCGAGAGCACAAGAGTATTTTTAACTCAGGCGTACTTAAACCGCATGGAAGGCCCTACATGGCTGTAACCCAATCAACTTAACGATCCTCTCCATCACTGAAACCCTGCAGAGTATACACAAAGACAAGCTGCTGTCACATTTCTGATTCCTGCTGCCCGTGCACGCAAGTCACCTCATTTACAATAGAAGTTGGGATAAGTGTAATTCATGTTCCACTTTACCTTATCAATAGCCTCGTGCTCCAGCAGGTCTTGCACTGCCAGTAACTTGATACTGTAATAAGAGAGAGAATGCATTTTTTAAAAATGTACCTTTACACATACATCATATACATACATATGCATTATTTACCCAAATCCTCTTAAAATAAATAATTAGTTGAAAAACCTGATAGAAAGGCATGATAATGAAACCCACTGACAACAAAAGGACACTTTGGGCATTCCTCCTGTCATTACTACATGGTTTTACAGTGGTCTGAAAAAGTGATTGCCCCTAAACACCCTTAGCAGCAACAACTGCAATCAAGTGTTTGTGTTAACTGGCAGTGAGTGTGTCCCAGCGCTGTGGAGGAATTTTGGCCCACTGATCTTTCCAGAAATGGTGTAATTCAGCCACACTGGACGGTTTCAAGCAGGAGCTGCACTTTTAAGGTCATGCCACAGCATCTCAGTCACGTTCATGTCAGGGCTTTGACTGGGCCACTCCAAAGTCTTCATTTTGTTTTTCTTAAGCCACTCACAGGTGGACTTGCTGATGTGTGTTGGATCATTGTCCTGCTAAAGAACCCAACTGCACTTCAGCTTCAGGTCACAATAGATGGTCACCATATTTTACTGTTGGTATGATGCTCCATTTCGAAAATGTTGTCTTACTTTTACACCAGATGTAATGTGACATTTCCAAACAGTTCAACGTTCGTCTCATCAGTCCACAGAGTGTTTTCCCAAAAGTCTTGGAGATCATCACAATGTTTTCTGGCAAAACTGGGATCAGCCTTTATGTTCCTTTTGCTCAGCAGTGGTTCTCGTCTTGGAACTCACCATGCAGGCCATTGTTGCCCAGCCTCTTTCTTATGGTGGAGTCATGAACGCTGACCTTAACTGACACGACTGAGGCCTGCACCTCCTTGGATGTTGATCTAGGATCTTTTGTGACCTCCTGGGGTAATTTTGGTCAGAAACTCTTTGGAAGGTTCACTAGCTTCCGTGTTTTTAATTTCATTTGTGGATAATGGCTCACGAGAGCCTTTGAGTTTGGATTTTTTCCCCATATATACTAATAAACACCCTCATTTTGAAACTGCATTTTGTGTTTACTTCTTATCTTTGCCTAATATTTAGGTTTATTTGATGACCCTGAAACATTTACGTGTGACAAACATACACAAAAAAAAAAAAAAAAAAACACGTTTTCACACCACTGTATATAATACTGGGTGGACCACGTTCATTTTTTCAGGTTACTTTGAAACTCAACCGTACTGGTTAGAGTTAATCATCAGAACACCCATTCTGTATTTGTAAATTAAAATTCATAAACTTACAATGTTTGGGAAAAATAAATTTGATCAGAACATTGAAAAATTAAAATTATTACTAGCTATGAAGTAATGTGAGGGATGACTCTGTTTTATAGAAATCTTCTAACATTAATGGAAGAACCTTTTTAGAAACTTTTAGCCTTAATTAAAAGTTCTGAGCATTTCATTTCTTCTTTCTACCCTCGCACTGCATCTGCACAGCATTTATGACTTACTGGTACCAAGCAAAGCTGAGATCAGTTTTTCTAGGAGATCGTCATGTATTATGGTTGACTCAGCATAGTAAACACACAGCAAACTTAGGCCAAATTTAAAGTTTCTTTTAACAAACTGGCAGACAGCTGAGAAAATAAGACTCTTTATAGACACACTTTAGACTGTTTGAAATTCAATGTGCCAACACTGCATGAAGGAGGGGCCTTTACAGCCCAATAAATATTGAACTGTTTACTTTTCAAATGACTTCCCAGATCAACAGTCAGCTTAATAAAATGCTACACATTTCTAACAGCCACGTTTACCCTGAAGATGAGCTGCTTTGCATTGCATTTTGCAACACAGGTGAGACACTCAACATTACAGCTGCTGGCTGCTTCCTGTCAGCTGATCCTCAATGAAACCAGGGATGCACAAGCATCATAAGTAGTGCCGTCAGTCAGGAGTCAGAATTGAGTTACAACACAAATCCTCTACATGTCACATGACATGGCACAATTCAGCCATGATCAGACCGCCACGTTGATTCAGTTATACAGGATTCATGTCAGACAGAGAAAAAGAGCAGAGTTCTTCTCCTTTAAAGATGGGGACCGATTCTCATCGCCAACAGTCATTTGACAACTGTGGGTAACGTGGAGAAGAGATGTGTGTGCAACACCTGGTATCTGCTCAAATGGAGCAGTTTCCAGACATTTCTGCAACAACTAGTGATGTTTTCAAAGAATCAACATAAACTGTGACTGTTATAGCAAAGATTTTCTACATGCTGTCAATACATACCAACACAAAAGGAAGAAAAGCTGCACTGAAGCTACTGTCTCAGCCATTTGTACTTGTGCTACTATAAATAAACATCACAGCTGTTTCTTCAGCACTCTCATGCTCAGTGTGCCAATTCCATCTACCCATCCACGACTACACACCAGTAGTTCCAGTTTTCACCCTCCTTTACTGGCAGTGGTCTAAATGTGGCCCTTCAAAGGATTAAGGGTATGAAGTAGCTGAGGTCCTTATAAGCATCCCCAGCAGGTCTTCTAGAGAACTCCACCTGCCTGGGTGAGGAGGAAACACACCACCAGCCCATCCACATTTTTACATCTACTTCATCTACTTTTATTAAAAAACAACAACAAAACAAAAAAAGAAAAGGAAAAAATAAACTTTAGTCCTTCATAATTCTATGTGTGATTGCCAATTTGAAGCTAGACTCCACAAACAGCCAGATGCATTAGAGACAGCGCTCTGAAAGCTACTGGCTACGGCTAAACAGTCTTTGTAGGACGATGACAATAACAACAGCCATCTGCATCAACTGAAGACTAAAAATAAACATTGAATAATGTGCAAATCTGGTTCCACACTTTTGGACTCTACTGATCACATGCATGTATGACACTGCAGTCTTACAGTCTTCATGCAATAGCTCCCTAAAACTCCATGCCTGCAGTCAGTCTGTCCTCAGACCACCAAGAATAAAAACAGCTCCTCTGTTATTTACAGTGCGGTTGCCACAACAGGTTGCTCAGATTGTTTTGATTTGTTACACCGGATGTCCTTCCTGATGATTCGTGTTTACTCCTGGGAATTACATTTTGCTCAGGTGTAAACTTCTACATTATGCAGCTACAACCAAAGCACCAAGAATAATAAACAACACCAGCAAAAACCCCAATGACTAAATGAATGGAAATATTTCAATAGCACCAAAGAGCAAAAACAACTAAATATAACACAATGACTCACGAGGCCTCTCTGAGTCACTGTTAGTAAATTAGTATTTAACAGCTGATCAAAATATTGATTTCTTTTGTCCTAGAAACATCACAGCAGGAAGTCCAAGTTTAAAAGAATCAGCACCTTAAAGTCGTACGAACGGTCAGAATCTTTAACACAGGTCGAGGATCGGCCGCAGTCTTTCGTGCTCGCTTATCAACCAGAGATCTAGACAGAGTTGCTCATTAGAAAGCTTTAGATGTTCTCAGACCATCACTGAAAAACACAAGTTTAGTTACATGTTGTTTATTGCACAGAGGTTTTTTGAATGCTCAGTTCAGATAAAATGATTAAAATCCTGACGAACATTTCATTGTTGAAAACAATAGCAATGTTTTTAATTCATTATCAAGTTAAATTTGCATCTCTGAAAATGCAAATAAACCCTCGTGCTCCCTGTTTTCTCCTGATTCAGTACACATGGCATAAAAACAGAGCGTCTCATGATTTAAACTCCAGCTGGGTAAGTATGTGTGGAGGTTCATGTTCCTCCTGTGCCTGCTGGGTTTTCAATGGTACTCCAGGTTCTACTCAATTAGACTAATTGGTGTTTGATCCTGTTAATGAACCTCTGCAGGGCTCAGTCTATATAACCCTGAATACTGAAAATGAGACAAACACATCAGGGACACACACACACACGCACGCACGCACGCACGCACGCACGCACGCACACACACACACGCTCGGTGGATACATCAAGGGCAAATCAGGGTTCAGTATCTTGCCAAAGGACGAGAGTAGAGGGATCAAACCACCTGATTGGTTAATGACCGAGGCTACCTCCTGAGCAACAGCTGCTCCAAACTAATTATGGCTTTTTTTTTTTAACTTGTGCTGTTTTACTTGTGTTCTTTGTTTTGTATCATGCTTTTCATTATTCTTTTAGCTGTAAAGCTTTGATCAGTGGCTGTTGTTTTAAAAAGTTTTAAAAAGCTGTTTTTTTACCCTGTTCAGACCACATGTTGCTGGACTCCGTTTCACTTTTCTAGCACCTGCATGTTTTCACTGCTCTGCCACACTGGCCCACCTGAGACGCTGAACAGCTTGGTGTTGATGGGATTATAGGCAGAAACTTTGTCCACAGATCCTGTTTTCAGAATAAACAGCCTGCAGTCCCACAGACAATACCTCCTTCCTCCCCTGCAGGTCTGATCGCTCTGAGAGCATGCAACGCTCCTGCTGCTTAAGATCCTGATCCTCCCATTTCCACTGGCAAGGATCCAAACACCCACAGTCTGAGCTGCCTATTAGCCATCTCATCAGGGCAACACTGGTAACTGTAAGCCACGACTCTATGGTCAAGTCTATAGAGGTAGACAAAATTAGTTGGGTTTACAGCAAGAAAAATACACATAAGCATAAGAGTAAATGTTGCATAAAGACTCGTCAGTGTCACTCTGACAGTAGCAACCACTGATAATGCCAAACAGGACTACATATTAGCTGCTTCAATGCAGACACAAGTGAGACACGGTGAAGCATCCTTTGAGCATCACATTTGAAGACTGATTAAGTCACAACCAGGAGACGAAGGCTGTCCACATGGGCTCGTCCAAAAGCAACCCACGTTCTTTTTTTTGCGTTCTTTTCCCCAGATTTACAGGTTGCACCAGGTCCACCCTGTCCCAATATTCATCGCACATCAGTGATTGAAGGATATTTGGGGGGAAAAAATAGGAGGCGGTCCAAGAAACTGGTCCAGTTTCCAGGTATAAACTAATGAACGTAAGTACTGGGCTTTTATCTCACTCAAATGTCCAAAATACAAAAATAACAAAAAAATGTTTCAACATTAAATTTCGACATTTTAATTCAGTCCCATATGCTTTGGATGGTTAGTTAGTTAGGTTAGCTGGCTAACAAAGCTGGGCCTGTTTGGCCCCCTCGTATATTACAGTATATCAGCAGAAGCACCTCATACCAACTGTCAGGCATGGTGGTGGAGGTGTGATGATCTGGGCTCATGTTGAGGCCACCAGACCTGGACACCTTCTAAATCAACCATGAACTCCTTTGTATCGTAAAGTGAGAGTGAAAGATGATTCCCTTCATCCCTCTTTGTTGGTTAGTTGTATGTTTGTGCACATTATCAGATAGGCAACAATCTGTCAAATACACAACTGAGGCAGCAACCACAACAAACCTAAAGTGAGAGTGTGAGAGAGCTTTAGGTCCAGGATATCGGGCAGCATTTATAATAATAGCACACTACTTTACGCATTATTAATTAACTCAATTACTTTTCATATAACAAAAATCATGGCGTGCCTCTGCTCATCCAGTCATTATGGATCAGGAAGTTCAAGAGAAATTAAAGGGAAGACAAAGGATCTAATATCAGTGATCTGTCTAAAGCATGCTGGGTGCACCGTCGTCAGTACTCTCGGTGAAGTGTCGACGCAGGAAGGGAAGTAGATGCGTCCCAGCTGACACAATAGAACAGAACTGCCCACCTTGTTTGGGACACTGAGAGACACGGTCCATATTTCATAAATGCTTCAAAAGCAGGGAAAGAAGAATTCAACAGTAAGAAACATTAACACCACCATCCATATGAACCTTGCTATTTGGAGCTTAAGTCAGCTCTTTTCACTTCCCTATAGTCAGGATGACTGCAGCCAGCTGATTCTAACTCCACATCCCTGATAGGCTGTTTGGGCCGAGAGCAGTTTGTGCAAACTTTGGTGAAAAAAAAAATAGAGTTCATTGAACTGTAGTAGCTGTCTGCTTTTGCCTGGAGGAAAGTCATGAAGTGTGTAAACTTAGACTGGGTCTTATGATTACTAACACAGCAGTTTGTCACTGTGCAAACATACTGAGTCTCCTTCACAGTGCCCTCCTGCTGCTGCTGTTCCTGCTCCTCACTAACAATGATCACAACACCATTACTGACTTGAGGCTGTACTTGACACAGTTTGCTCTGGAAACCACGGTGAAGCTCTATAGATGGCTTAAAGAACTGTTTTTTGTAATATTAAAAAAAAGCTCAGACAACGAGGAGACGGAGGTGTCGTTTGGTCTTGCTTCCCGTGAGCTAGCCAGGGAGCACAGCCGTTTATTGACATCTGCAGAAGAACACTGCCGCTAGCTAACTGCTCAGCGCGGCAACCGCACAGCAACAACAACAACAACACACAGGGCGCCCTCTGACCCCGGAAGGACACACCGTCGCAGCGAGAGGGCGTCACCCGTCACTATGGCAACATAAACAAAACATAACTGTACAAACAGAACCCCGAACAGCCCTGACCCGCTACAATATGCTGCTGAGAATATAGCCCAGAAGAAGCGTATAGTATAGCTTTTATTTTGGAAAGAGCCATTTCTCTGTAATAAACTCTCTTTTCCAAAGATGAGTGATTCCTCAATCAGATACAGGGCTTGCAAAATCGCTAGCCCGACGTCCCGGGGCTAGCGATTTTTCCAGTCGGGCTACCAAAATCTATCTCTGCCCTGCCCGTCGGGCTATTCGTAGGAAGGAAAAATATATGTCAATGCTTTTGCATTCTTTCAGAAATGTAGCTGGGTAATTATGTCATTGGCATCGGTGAGCCACTGTCAATATGTGACATATTGAAATCGCGTTTGAATTTGCGCTTGTTTTTTTGCTTTCACTTTGCAATCGTGCGAACTGTGTATAGAGAGCGACAGCACTGATCTGTGAGTGATGATAATTTGTGCACCAATTCCTCTGACATCGTCTTATTAATCGTTAGCTTACTATGCAAACATGACAAGTGAAATCTCCCGCAGCTTAAACATGTGAGAGGTTGATCGCGCAGAGAATCGCTGAGCTTATGTGAGTCCGTGTGTAAAAGCAGCAGGATATATATTTTAGTTCTGCTGAGCCAAATAAGACAGGTCAGGGTGAAGAAGTGACAGCCAAAGAAAAGCTTACCACAAAACGGAAAAGTTATGACAAATCAGACTATAAGGCAAAAAGAAAGTGCAGCTTTATGGTTTCATGGACAAAAGAATTTCTGTGGCTGCAATATGACGAGCTATATAACCGGGGCTGCACATAAGTGGTCCGCAGGTGCGCATTCGCTGTCAAAAAAAAAACGCGCACAAGATATGAAGTTGCAACGCGTGTTTGCATACATAAGATTTTCTGGAGGAGGACAGACATTTGTTTAGAACTCTTAAAGATGTCGAAGAAGCTCCTTTAAGCAATTACTTTGGTGTTCCTCCACCTCCAAACAAATGTCAGAAGGAGTCCGAACCACAAAAGAAGCGCGTATTCTCGGAAAAGTGGTTGCAGGAGGTGAGCTGGCTTCAAACAAATGATGAACGCACAGAGATGTGGTGCAGAATGTGCCGTGAAAATCCCACTCTAGCGGACAAAAACAGCTTTTTATATGGACGCAAACGCGCGTTGCAACTTCTTATCTGGTGCGCGTCTTTTATTTTGACAGCGAATGCGCACATGCGGACCACTTATGTGCACCCGTGTAAATAACATAATGTTCTGCCGGGTGTGTTGTTGGTTTTCTCTCGATTTCTGAGTCGACAAGCGCCTTTGTTACTGGGACCAGTCATTTTAAGAAAGGCCCCCATTAGAACCCATGAGAAATGCAAGAAATGCATTATTGCTCAGTCTGCAATATCTTTCCCAGAACAAACACCAATTGCAAATAACATACTAAAAATAAACCTGAAAAATCTGTTTAGAACAGCTACTATGTTGCAAAGAGTGAACTACCACTGGCAAAATTTAGCAGTCTTTGCAAACTTCAAAAAGCAAATGGCCTCGATCTTGGTTCCACTTGTCTCTTACCCGTGACTTCAGTGGAAATTTCAAATTCAGGATCTGACACAGACTGATCCATGTCCTACACAGTTCTTACAAGTTCATAGAAATTTCTGTTCAATTAGAACCAAGTATTTGAGTTGATGATTGTAATTTTTATACAATGTTGTAATTTGTGTTTCAACAATTTTTTGATTAATGTTTTGTTTCCTTTACAATATTATACTTTAATGTATAATATTGTAAAGAAACAAAACATCAATCAAAAAATTGCTCTCTTTTTTTATTCGGGCTACTTAAATTTATTTTGGGCTACCAAAAACTGAAGAGTCCCTGCCCGAAGGGCTACCAGGGATTTTGAAATTTTGCGAGCCCTGAGATATATTTTTTTTTAATTACTTTTGTTTCAGCAACATTCAATTTAAAAACTGTACTTTTGAGTTAAAATATATATTTATAATTTTAATAAATGACAAATTAAAAAGGCATGAACATTTTTTTTGTATCGAAAAAATATCGAACCGTGACACCAAAGTATCGAACCGAACCGTGAATTTTGTGTATCGTTGCACCCCTAATATACACCCAAAGTTTTTCCACAGAGTCTTATGTTTTCACTGTATGCAGACCAATGCCTGGAAAGAAAATCAGCACCGCCAAGTCTTTGGCCACGGTCCTCAGACGGAGAAGGTTGTAGTGGCCACTCTGGGTCAGGGACAAGATGGGATGAAGAGCTCAGTCATTCAAGAGCTGAATATCCCACCGGGAGGAGGCCCCGGGGCAGACACAGGACACACTGGAGAGATTATATCTCTCAGCTGGCCTGGGAACGCATCGGTATTCCCGTGGATAAGCTGGAGGAGGTGGCTGAGCAGAGGGAGGTCTGGGCATGCTTGCTTAGGCTGCTGCCTCCACGATCCAGCCCAAGATAAGCCAAACAAAATGCATGGATGGATTTTTATTTTATTGTAGTTAGTTTTCTGCTTAAAAGAACATTTTCACTGGTGGAATATGAACCACGGTCCACTGTGCTCTTTATTCATTTCACAAGTCTGACAGGGAATCTGAGAATGTGTCACCCTGCAGCACAAAACTGGCTTGACCTCAATCACGAAGCCCTGATAATGTTTTTCGCCTGCTGTCTCGGGGTAGAATTTTCATGCATTTTGTATGATACATTTTCCCTTTCATATGCATCTGATGGCTTTATAAAAAAGATGCATGATGCGAGTTTTATTCTGGACATAAAACCAGATTTATGCTTTTGTAAAATTAGGTGACTCTGAACTTTTTTTTAAACAATGTTCTCTTATTTTCTTTCTGCAGATGTTTCCACATTTTTGAACCCATAACAGACAAATAACACAAAGCAAAGAGCTACTTTGGTGTGCTGTAGTCTTTTCACAGTCTGGGTTTTCTGAAGTCTGAAATATGCACAACATCAGACAAACACACGTCTTTATAAGGAAACCTGAAACAAAGAGCCATCATTCCTGCACGACTGTCATTCAAATCAAATCACTATTTAGGTTTCTGCACAAGAACACTTGGGCCTGAGCGCAGTAATGTTGTGGGAGGGGTTCGTCCTGTTAAGGCTCCGTTCAGGACTGAAAGAGTCATGAATCTGAAAATATGATGAGGTCACAGCATGATTAAACCTCAAAGAGCTTCAGCTGACTGGTGCGGCAGTGAGTGGCTGTAGGTGTCCTTTGGTGTGTGGACGGCACAGCTGGCATATCCTGACATAATGACTATCAGCACACATGCAGCTGGCTGGACGTTGTGCGCATTTAGTGTGATGGAAAAAATGAAACTCGAGTTGTTTTGTTTATTATCTTACAAACTTTCATTCATTGAGACGGTTATTGTGATTTCGCGCGATATAAATAAAAGTGATTGAATTTAATAAAGTGAGTTATTCAGTATTTTGCCGGATGCACGCACAGAAATCAGACACACGTCCGAGACCACTTAACCAATAAGCTTTCCTCATCTGCCCACGCTTCAGTAACCACGCGGCCTTCAGGTGTGATGAGTGTGTGTGCAGGTACTCACTCATTCTCGAGCAGGGTCATGCACACCACCTCCCTGACCCCCGGGTTGTTAGCCTTGTCGCACGAGCAGCCCTGCAGGCTCCAGGTGGCCACGCGCACTACGGACTTCCCGTCCCGGAGCCCCAGCGGGCGATCCACCTTCGGCCGCACAGAGACGATCTGGGTCGGACCTCCAGGTGGGAGGTCCAAGTCGTCGCTGCCCAGACTAAAGGAAGAGGGGCTTGGGTGACACTTGGTGGTGCCGGGGAGCCCTGCGTTCGTGTTGGTGGAGGGTGCCCGGGAGCGCTCCACGAAAACTTGGAACCGGATTTTGTCGAGCAGCGAGCTGTTGATGTGCTTCACCTTTACCAGGTCCTCGATGCTTTTAAATGGGCCGTGCTCCGCGCGATACGAAACCACGTTCTTTGCAATCCTTTCCGTGATACCACGAATGCTCATGAGCTGCGCCGGGGTGGCGGTGTTGATGTTCATCCCGGTGTAGAACTGAGAGTCCAAGTCTTTGCGCAGTGACGACGGAGAGTGTTGGGAAGAACTGGTCCTGCTAGAAACGCAGATTTCCAGTTTGATCACCTCCAGCTTGGTGGCCCCGACCCCGCTTACCAGCGCCAGGTCCTCCACCTTTTTAAAGCCACCGATACAGTCCCGGTACTGCACGATATTCCGCGCAACTGTGCGATTAACTCCCGGCAGAGTCATGAGCTCCTCCTCGGTGGCGATGTTAATGTTCAGCCGCTCTTGATTCACCAAAATGTGGCTGAAATTGCAGGCGGCGCTGAATTTGCGCTTGCCGCAGCTGAAATCAGTGGGGTCTTTGGGGATGGAGCGGTGGCAACCCAGACTCCCACCCATGGCTAGGATCGGTGCAGTGGACAGGCAGAGGCCCGCGCCAGAGAGTACGTTCTGAAACACGGCGGTTACACGGCAGCATTCATTAAAGATAATATTGGACATACGCACCACCCGAGCCTGCGCTCAGCCCTGGTTCATGCCGCACACAGCAGTCCTCCGAGTCACAAGCGGCAGATCAGAGCAGGTCAAACTTTGCCCTATGGTATTGCGCAGTGTGACCGCCCACGGGTCAGCCTCCACCTCACTCGCCTTTGATCACATCAATACAAATCGTTGCTGGAGAAGTCTGTCAAGCGCCCAGCTCCACACCGCCGCACACCGGAGTACTTGTCAGACTTCAAAATAAAAGCAAGCCACCAGCGTCACTGGTTCAAATCAATCATCAGCTCCAAAGACAAGTGAACACATAAATACACAGTGTAGGAATAACCAACAGATACATTAACGCGGCTTAATAATGATTTTCTTTCACATTTAACAATTAATATTTTGTGAGATTTTGTCTAATCAGGATTTGGCCCGATGAAATAAAACTATTTACTTGTAGTTTTACTTTTACACTGTGTAACGTCAATCGTTTCTTAAAACAACAACAAAAAAAAAAACATAGGAATAGCTCAGCCATGTTATCATAACACTCATTACATTTAGAAATATTGTTTTGTAGTTTGAAGCCGGGAGGTTTTACCTGGCGTTTGGCGTTTATTTTGAAATGTCTGGTTTGTTGTTTCAACCGTTAACAGTAGGGGGCGTGTCTTTCTATGTGATATCTAAATGTTTTCTGTCACTGAGGAAGAGGATCTGATAATATACATACATGTAAATTGTTTTAAGGGCTGCAGCCAAACGTAGATTTGGTTTTATTTAGGATTAATCATTTATTTTTCACCGTCGAGCTTTTCTGAACACAGTACAGAAATGTTGCTGTTGCAGCTCAGTGCAGGATTTTTCTTGACTTCATAATTGTATTATTTTTAAGTTATTCCAAAGCGAAATGAATATTAAATACTGTTTTACACAAAAAGATTCTGAGAGGTGTGATATGAAGTTTTCAAGATCATTTGTGTTACAATATTACAATTATAACCTCCTGAGCTAACCTATGCTGGATACATTCAAGCTGTTTGTCACATACACATCTCCAGAGTGCTCCACTCATGGTTTTCTCTCTCTCTTGTTCTCCTTAGAAAAACGATGTAACCTCCAAAGTGTGACCAAATCACTAGTTTTTGCAGTTATTGGTGAGGCAGTTACAGTGCAACACCCCTCTGTGTGTAGGACTTAATAATCGTCATAATAATAGTAATGGTAGGATTCTGTAGTGTGTGTTATGCTTGGCTAAAATCTTTATTATTCTAGTCGAGTTGTGGCATGTATTGGCTCCAGCGCTGCACAGAGATCCTTGTACCAGATCAATCAGCTCAGCGGTGAAACAACAGTTATTATATTTTCTGGCTACTTGTTAAACCATTTTTTAGTTAGTAAAAATATTCTCACCAAAATATCCCCCAAAGCTGTCCCCATTCAAGTGATTGAATGGACTCGGTCCGACTTCTGAACTAACAGAGTGGGAAAAGAAGATGAACATTTGTCGTCTTCATAATTATTGTCAGTGTTTCTTCACTTTTCTACTTGTGCAGCTTTCCATTTGCCTCTTCTCCAGCACAGCGCTCTTGTCAGGTCATCCTGCTCAAACACACGAGGCATTATTAGGTGATGGAGACCTGCTGTGCTGGTCAGCCTCCCCTGACACCACACGCTGAACTTCCTTCTCCACCCCTCCCCTGCAGCTGAGCTGCAAACCACACCCCATCGCAGAGGGGATGCCACAGGAATGCCACTTTAGTGCCCAGTGTTTTTTCATCAATGACTTTTGGAAGCTCTTTTTCATCTTGTGCCTAGGACTCACATTTATTCGCTTAATCCCTCTGATATGACATTTGCTCCTGATGTTATGAGACATTTACCTGACAGTTCATGAGCCCTAAATTATAGTTTGTTTCACAAATTTAAAAAACCTTAGAGTCGACAGGACACAGCAGCGTACATTCATGATTAAGTGGATTCTACAACATAACAGTGAGAAGTAAACATTTGTGTCGTAGGCCTTCTATTAAAAACTATCAGCACTTCTCACAGCAGCATTACTGTACATTAATATAAAGTGTATTAAAAACAAGATATTAATTCAAATGTATAAAAACCTCTTGTAAATAAGCTGATTTGAATTCATTCAAACACAATTATAACATGTTTGGTGTTTGGATCTGAGGTCGAGCACAGAGCGCTTCTGTCACGACTGACTGTATGTTTGCCAAAATCTGGGGTCGTCCTGTGTCCAAACTGACTGTATGGTCAGTTTACTGGGAGACGACCTCCCGTCTGCCAGCCACAGGAACACACAGACAGACAGAGATCATTACTACAGAGAATCTTTCCCTTGGATTATACAGTGGAGCAAAAAAGGATTTAGTCAGCCACCGATTGTGCAAGTTCCCCCACCTAAAATGATGACAGAGGTCAGTAATTTGCACCAGAGGTACACTTCAACTGTGAGAGACAGAATGTGAAAAAAAAATCCATGAATCCACATGGTAGGATTTGTAAAGAATTTATTGGTAAATCAGGGTGGAAAATAAGTATTTGGTCAATAACAAAAATACAACTCAATACTTTGTAACATAACCTTTGTTGGCAATAACAGAGGTCAAACGTTTACTATAGGTCTTTACCAGGTTTGCACACACAGTAGCTGGTATTTTGGCCCATTCCTCCATGCAGATCTTCTCGAGAGCAGTGATGTTTTGGGGCTGTCGCCGAGCAACACGGACTTTCAACTCCCGCCACAGATTTTCTATGGGGTTGAGGTCTGGAGACTGGCTAGGCCACTCCAGGACTTTCAAATGCTTCTTACGGAGCCACTCCTTTGTTGCCCGGGCGGTGTGTTTTGGATCATTGTCATGTTGGAAGACCCAGCCTCGTTTCATCTTCAAAGTTCTCACTGATGGAAGGAGGTTTTGGCTCAAAATCTCACGATACATGGCCCCATTCATTCTGTCCTTAACACGGATCAGTCGTCCTGTCCCCTTGGCAGAAAAACAGCCCCATAGCATGATGTATCCACCCCCATGCTTCACAGTAGGTATGGTGTTCTTGGGATGCAACTCAGTATTCTTCTTCCTCCAAACACGACGAGTTGAGTTTATACCAAAAAGTTCTACTTTGGTTTCATCTGACCACATGACATTCTCCCAATCCTCTGCTGTATCATCCATGTGCTCTCTGGCAAACTTCAGACGGGCCTGGACATGCACTGGCTTCAGCAGCGGAACACGTCTGGCACTGCGGGATTTGATTCCCTGCCGTTGTAGTGTGTTACTGATGGTGACCTTTGTTACTTTGGTCCCAGCTCTCTGCAGGTCATTCACCAGGTCCCCCCGTGTGGTTCTGGGATCTTTGCTCACCGTTCTCATGATCATTTTGACCCCACGGGATGAGATCTTGCGTGGAGCCCCAGATCGAGGGAGATTATCAGTGGTCTTGTATGTCTTCCATTTTCTGATGATTGCTCCCACAGTTGATTTTTTCACACCAAGCTGCTTGCCTATTGTAGATTCACTCTTCCCAGTCTGGTGCAGGTCTACAATACTTTTCCTGGTGTCCTTCGAAAGCTCTTTGGTCTTGGCCATGGCGGAGTTTGGAGTCTGACTGTTTGAGGCTGTGGACAGGTGTCTTTTATACAGATGATGAGTTCAAACAGGTGCCATTCATACAGGTAACGAGTGGGGGACAGAAAAGCTTCTTACAGAAGACGTTACAGGTCTGTGAGAGCCAGAGATTTTCCTTGTTTGAGGTGACCAAATACTTATTTTCCACCCTGATTTACCAATAAATTCTTTACAAATCCTACCATGTGGATTCATGGATTTTTTTTTCACATTCTGTCTCTCACAGTTGAAGTGTACCTCTGGTGCAAATTACTGACCTCTGTCATCATTTTAAGTGGGGGAACTTGCACAATCGGTGGCTGACTAAATACTTTTTGCCCCACTGTATATGAAGGTCAAATAAAATTCCTCACAGTTGTTTTAAATATGATTTGCCAATGCCACGATACCGCTCTTGTTCAAACTGTTTATTCACTAAATAAACAGAACAAAAATAGTTTAAAGAATTTTTTTCAAATAAAGAGGATTTCATTATCTGCAGTTTATAATGCAGGTTAAATAAAAGAGGTGCTACATCGAAAACAAATCAGTATGTCCAGAAATTATGGATACAGATCCCAAAAAGTTGATTCTGTTCATCTGGTCGTAGCGTTTTCAGTGGGAGAAACATACCTTAAGTGATCCTTTGGTTATGAATTTTCAAACAAAGTATAGCCGACTAAAGCATCTCTATCCTGAGACCAGCTGGAACTCAGATAGGTTTTAATCTGAAAACTCGCAGCACCTCCAACAGTAGCAAATGAGTCAAGTCTGTTGTCTCTAAACATCCAAACATCCATAAAATATTCAGTTTTATTAACAAGGAAATAAACAAACCAAAAGCAGGAGCCGCTCACTGACCTAACAGCGCTGCCACGCTCACACAGGGAGGGGTAGCTGAGAAATGACATTTTCATAAACGTGCATCTCACAAATGTCATGGTCGCCTTTTCCCACAGACACAGACCGACTGTTAAACCTGTGAAAGCTGATTTAAGGAAAGATTCCTTCTGCTTTACCCTCCAAGATAAACAGTTAATTTTGCTATTTGGCTGCAGTCTAAAAGCAAAGCAAGACCTAAGTCACACATCATAACACAATGAAAACAGCAAAGCACACGAGTCTGTTATTATCCATCGTCCTAAGTAAACGTACATGAGCCCAAAGACGACTGCTAAAATAATTCAGCCATAATGACTTTTCACACATGATCATCAGAATTAAGAGTTTAACGAAGTCCTTTTAAAGGTGACATTGAGCTCAGTGCTTCACTGTTGCCTTTAAACATTTACATCCACACATGTGGGGGACAAAAAAGAAGATTTTTTATTTAACACAAAAAGGGGTAAAACACACAAAACCTAACTGAAGCTAGCATAATGAAGTCCACAGAGTCCAGCTTTTCTTTGAATAAGTCAGTAAGAAAGACAAACTCAAGGCTACATACAGTCGATAAATCACTCAAATGTCTCTTTGGAAAACTGTCGTGTGACTCCATCTGGACAGAGATTGATTAACACTATTTTAGGTCTGATCAGTAAATTGGCTCGTTTTAAAAGAAGTTTGTTTCTTCATTGAACGTAATGCTGGGCTCAGATCT
>NW_024582596.1:379842-395102 GCF_018398535.1 Haplochromis burtoni | reverse complement strand
GGTGCAAATTACTGACCTCTGTCATCATTTTAAGTGGGGGAACTTGCACAATCGGTGGCTGACTAAATACTTTTTTGCCCCACTGTATGTGGCATAAGTGTTAGTCAGAATTCATAATAATCTCCAGTGACTTATTATTCATCATTTAGAGTAATATTACTATAATTATAAATCATAAGTTGTGAATTATTCTAACTTTATCACAAAAATTATGAAGGTGAGTGTTATTAACCCTCTGGGGTCCACGGACACGCCGCACCTCCAAATCACATGACTGATTTAAGCTGACACAGCAACGAGCTGCAGCCGCGCTGAGTCTTCAGCCCGTGTTGAAAGTTCGGACTTCAAAGTTTACACCAGCTTTAAATTTAATGACAGGCCACTAAATCCAGAGTTATGATAAAAATATATATAAGCCATCCTTTTTTCTAAATACTGTCGCCGCGTGTGTGTTTTGCTGTTTTTAAGCGTTTTCTAAGGACAGTGCAAAAACGCTCCTCTTTCCTATTGGTGGAAAAATGCACCATGTCAACCAATTTTTTAAAAGAAATCAACACGTGGGATTCGGTTGTTTTGGGAGAGAGACAGAGCGAGCGAGTGAGAGAGAGAGCTTTTAGATGTGGGAGATTTGTGACGTTCAGTGTGGATTGTATAGTTAGTGTGTTGTGTAGTCGTTGCTTTGTTTTGTGTGTCACTGAGGGCACTAATGAATGACACAAAGGCACAGTGCAGTGTAAACACTGTCACCAAGTAGAAAACCAGCGCAGTGATACACCTGTTGTCAGGCCTGCAGGTTTGTCCCTGTGCTGTTCTCTGTCTTTTCGTGGAAAAACATGTTTTACTGGCACACATTTGTGACACCTGATGGTTCTCTCATTTTAGTTTTAGTCATATTTTTAAATGGTTGTACAAAATAAAAGAAAACGACAGGTGTATTGGCTGCATTTTAGACTATGTGTTTCCAAAATGTGTGCATACGTTTTCAAAATGTACAATTTATATTTGCATTTCAAGTTATAAAAATAATTTACTCAACATGACTGTGGCTTTTGTTTAAGTAAAAAATACTACTAGGAATTTAAGTGTTTTGCATGATTTCAGATCAGTAATATTAATACAGTAAGTCAATGAAAAAAACATCTAAATTTAGACATGTGAGGTTGAGCTGAAAAGATAGCAAGCAAGGCAGGAAAAAAATAAAATGAAACAATTTGACCAAGGGTGTAGATTTGGTTGTGGCATTGGTGGGGACGGATGATTCAACCATCAAACCCTGCCCCGTTTCTTATTTTTTCCTTTTTGTTTTTGCTTCTTGATAAAAGGAGAAATATACTTCCCTACATATGCTATTCTACATGCTTTTAAACCGTTTAAAATTACAATTCATAGTTTTACATGTGAATTATATAACGTTAAATTATTAAACAAATGACCGACTAAGTATTTTAGACTTTAGTTCACTTCAGCCATATTCCATATAAATCAGGTATCATACAAAAGTAAAAATAGCTTCAAATAGAGTCAAGACAATAAAAGAATATGACTTTAAGGACTTAACATTACTTCAGTTACACCAACATCTCTGACACATTAGCACTAAGGCAACACTGAATGACCTGCTGGTTTTTGTCCATAAAACTACTCATCTAAGATGACCACAGAGTAAAAGATCTCTCAGCATAATTATGCAACATTTTAGGCACTACTGCCCCGATCGGATCAGTGAGCTGGGATTTTTTATTCTAAACATGAACTACTGTTACAGCAACAGATATGGACTACATGCCCACACAACAAACACATGCCTGCTCCTCTCGTTAGCTGAAATGAACTGCTGGCATATTTGTTTTACATCTATACTGTCCAGTCTCTCCTGGTGGACATGGCATCACATTATTCATGGTTACATACAATTTTAGACTGATGTGGGCCAAGCCTAGCACCTACTTGCCAACCTTGAGACCTCAGAATTAGGGAGACATTCAAAGGGGCTGGGGGGATATACATGTACATATATATTTTTAGAGTGTTTATTTATCGGATAAAATAAGTTAAATGTCAGCGTTATTATTGTCCGACCGGAAACAGGCCGGGGGTGTCCAAATTCAGAGGCTGCGTCCACCTGAGGACCCGGCCTTTGTGGTCTAAGTGGGCCGGGTCCTCCGAAAGCCGGGTAGACCGGAAATGAGCGACTGTGAAATTGGACGGTCTAGCCTTCAGAATTACGTCACCTGCCGTCTGCTCCTTGCTGTCTAAAATATAACCGGACGCTGGCGTAGATGGTCGAATAAACTGCTGTTTTCACACAGCAGTTTATTCAGCTGTGTGAGAACCCGGAGGAATCCTCCCGAGGGATTAATAAAGTTTTATTTAATCTAATAACTTTAATCTCAGCCAAAACGATTTACTCACCAACAAATAAAACACAGAAAAAGGCCAAACAATAACATGTTTAAGTTATTTGACGTTTACACAGCTACATTCTCGCCTGAAAATGTGTTAAAGTTTATTTTGCGACCCAGAAAGAGAAATAAGAGTAATATTAAAACTAAGTAGCTGCAGTAATAGTAGCCATTGTTGGAAACTGGAATTGGCTGGGCCAGTCTGGGATATGGTTTTCAGTTTTGTTGTCCGGGTGGAAAATCGGGAGAAATTGGGGAGAATGGTCGCCCCGGGAGATTTTGAGGGGCACTGACAGATCGTTTTTCTTTCTATCGGGTTGTTTTTCTTTACTTGAAGAGATCAAATTATTGGTGGGGACAATTCAATAATTGCTGGATATTGGTGGGGACACGTCCCCTCCGTCCATGCCAAATCTACGCCCTTGAATTTGAGGGTGAAATACAAATAAACTCAAAAGTAGTCAAAAATAGCCGGTTGTATTTCAGACCTCAGAGGGTTCATCCAACAAATCATGAAAAATTAGGTTTAAATTTTTGTTCATGACAGTGCAGATTTCTGACATTTTGTGTAATTTAAGCTGTAACAATGTGACTGTTTTCTAACAAAAAACAGTGAAACTTAAGTTAGACTTGTGTTTGTAAATGAAGCGCCCCATGTTGTGTAGCTTTCTGGATTTTATACTTATTGGGCTACATATTTATTTATTATACAGGCTATACAGTACATAACATCAAAACTCACATGTTTTATGTAACTAAAGTGTGTAATTATGTGGGCTACAGACAATAATTAAGTTATAGACTATATTTATATGAAAAACGTGTATACTTACTGCATTTGAATCATTTTAACCATATGTAACCACCTGCATATGTGTGTGAAAAAAAGGCTTTGATTTTGCCACCCCATTTGATTTCTTTGCCACCCTAAGAAAATTTCTCTAGATCCGCCCCTGCTAATAGATGCACTGATGATTTGTAGGAATTACAGAAAGATCAACTGGAGAAAAAGAGTCTAACAATATAAATAGTATTGAAACTAGCTGTACATAATGTTACGTCTGTGAGATGGTTATGATGGTAATTAAGAAATTAATAAGGTCATTACTAGTTAAAGTTCAAGGAATGCTTGGCTAAACAGAGCTCTGACTGTCAGCCTGGCAGAGCGGCAGAGAAACCTGGTTGTTCTTATTCTTTTCAATCAGTGAGGAATAGTAAGCTGTGCTAGCTTTACAGAGGGCTTTTTAAATAGAGCAACAAACTATTTTCCAGGCTAAATTATGATCTTCTAAATTAGTGAGATCAGAATCAGAATCAGAATCAGAATCAGAAAGGGTTTATTGCCAGATGTTGAGCAGGTTTACAACATTAGGAAATTGCTGCGGTGCTTCAGTGCAAACATACTGTCATAAAAATATAAAAATAAGAATTAAAAGTGCTAAGTGGATAGATATATACATGATATATACATGAGTGCAGGTGGTGATCAGTGCCAAACATGGAATGATGCAGTGAACACAGCGTAGGGTCATGTGTTAGTGGCGGGGACAGTCATGTGGTTATTGTTCATGTGTCCAACAGCAGAGGGGAAGAAACTGTTCTTATGGCGAGAGGTTCTGGTGCGAATGGACCGGAGCCTCCTGCCTGAGGGGAGCAGGTCAAACAGACTGTGTCCAGGGTGAGAAGGGTCAGCTGAGATCCGAGCTGCACGCCGCAGTGTCCTGGAGGTGTACAGGTCCTGCAGAGATGGGAGTCTGCAGCCAATCACCTTCTCAGCAGAGCGCACAACACGCTGCAGTCTCTGTTTGTCCCTGATAGTGGCTCCAGCGTACCACACGGTGATGGAGGAGGTGAGGATGGACTCGATGATTGCAGTGTAGAACTGCATCATCGTCCGTGTTGGCAGGTTGAATTTCTTCAGCTGCCTCAGGAAGTACATCCTCTGCTGGGCTTTCTTGATGACGGAGGTGATGGTGGGCTCCCACTTCAGGTCCTGGGTGATGGTGGTACCCAGGAAGCGGAATGAGTCCACAGAGGTGATGGGGGTGTCAGTCAGGATGATGGGGGGGAGTGGGGCTGTGTGCTTCCTGAAGTCCACAATAATCTCCACTGTCTTCTGGGCATTCAGCACCAGGTTGTTGTGGCTGCACCAGGTCACCAGACGTTCAACCTCCCTCCTGTAGGCAGACTCGTCCCCGTCCGAGATGAGTCCGATAACGGTGGTGTCATCTGCAAACTTGATTAGCTTGACAGACTGGTGGGTGGAGGTGCAGCAGTTGGTGTACAGGGAGAAGAGCAGAGGAGAAAGAACACAGCCCTGAGGGGAGCCGGTGCTGATGGTCCGGGAGTCCGAGACATTCTTTCCCAGCCTCACATGCTGCTTCCTGTCCGTCAGGAAGTCAGTGATCCACCGGCAGATGGGATCAGGCACATTCATCTGGGAAAGCTTGCCTCGGAGATGGTCTGGAAGGATGGTGTTGAAGGCAGAGCTGAAGTCCACAAACAGGATCCTGGCGTAGGTTCCTGGGGAGTCCAGATGCTGCAGGATGAAGTGTAGGGCCATGTTGATGGCGTCGTCTACAGTCATTTCAGGTTCGATGTCATACGTCAGAACAAGAAGTAGAATGTGTTTAAAGTGGTGGGTGGGTTCTTTTACACTTTTGAGAAAAGCTAATTGAGTCTAATAAGAGATTAAATGTCATGTTGAGGCTGTCATTTCATTATCTACTGGGATGTTAAAATCACCCACAATAATTAGTTGATCTGAGCACTAAATCAGATAAACATCTGAAAAATCACAGGGACTTTGAATAAGGGCCAATTGGATGATGTATAAGAAATAAATCTGTTCGAGTGGACAAGGTTAAGCATCAGGCTTTCAAATAAATGAATAGCCTTGAAACGAAGATTGCTGCCGTTGCTGATAAGGTTTCTTAAAGGGACTCGGATGCAGGCCAGGTTTTCCTTAGGCAAAAGACAGTGCGCTTATTTACAGTGAACGAAACACCAAGTGAATATACAATGTGCAGGGGAAAAGAGGGGTCCAGGTATCCAGGGTCCGTGGGGAAACAGGGGTCGGAAAAGGAGTGCTCCACACTTACTGTACAAAATCCAACTCCTCTCCACTGCTGCTCCTCTTTTAGAGGAATAGTCACAAAACTCACGGATGCAGATTCAGATTTGCAGGTTGAGTGACGCTGATAGCTCAACGATCCAGCGAAGACTAGCGTAGATCTGCCATCTTAAATGCAATCAGCTGGGATCAGCGACTGGTGTGGTGATGAGAGCAGGTGTGTGGGCCAGCAGCGGGAGCCCGTAATGAGCATCGCTGCGGCGAAAGACAGAGAGCGAGAGCGGGAGAGGGAAGGAGGGAGAGAGAAAACAAAAACAGACATGTTGCCTAACAGAGAGTCGACCAGCGAGGCACGGGGACCATGACAGTTGCCCCCTTTCTGGCCGACCCTGTTGTCTAGCGATCGTGGCTCAAGAGTTGGGAGTTCGCCTTGTAATCGGAAGGTTGCCGGTTCGAGCCCCGGCTTGGACAGTCTCGGTCGTTGTGTCCTTGGGCAAGACACTTCACCCGTTGCCTACTGGTGGTGGTCAGAGGGCCCGGTGGCGCCAGTGTCCGGCAGCCTCGCCTCTGTCAGTGCGCCCCAGGGTGGCTGTGGCTACAATGTAGCTGCCATCACCAGTGTGTGAATGTGTGGATGACTGGATATGTAAAGCGCTTTGGGGTCCTTAGGGACTAGTAAAGCGCTATATAAATACAGGCCATTTACCATTTCAGTCTACCACAGTTACCGGCCTTCTGGCCTTGTGACAGAACGATGAGGCCAAAATCAATCTGGACCCAGCAGAACCAATCTGTACAGCAATTTTCATATATGGTGCTGTAATTGGTGAGCATGAGGAGGTGCTGAAATTTTAGATAAACAATGTCAATCAGCCTGTGACGAACAGTAAGAAATTCTCTCAGCAGTTCCACTCAGACACCACCAGTTATAGTACAAATCTCTGTTGCTGTGCTGTGCACAGGCAGCCACCCGGGCTTTTCCCTGGATTATTAAAGTTATGGCACGGAGTTCACTGTTGATTTTTGCAAGGCAGCCACCAAGTCTGGCTGGCTGGATAACACCTTATGGAGTTTTTTCTTCAAGCACCAAATGACCAAATGAAGAACCACTTAGCATCATGTGATTAACCCAAGTCATGTTAAGGTTTAGTTTTCCTTTCCCATCGCCTGAGAGAGAAGAACTGTAAATCCCATCAGTCACCTTCTTCGCTATTTCCAGTTTTCACTTTGATTCTTCCCTCTTCATTTGCAATATCAGAATATCTTTATTCTCATTGTAACAAGGACAATGAAGTTAAGTGCAGGTCCTGTGGTGTCAAGAGAAAAAGTTTAAATGTAATTACAAAAGAATAAAATAAAAAAGAAGTAGAACACAGTCATTCAGTATAATAAATAAAACCTTATTGCACGTAAAGCACTATTGCACAGGATGCCATCCATTGCACTGTACCTGTCAGGTTGAATTGGAGGTGATTATGTGTAATTCAAATCCCTCAAAGCTCCGGGGTAGAAACTGATATTCAGTCTATTTGTCTTTGTTCTGATGCAGGTGGAACAGATGATGAGCAGAGTGTGAGGAGCCTTTTATGATGTTTCCTGCTTTCCTGAGACAGTGAGACTAAGCAGTTCGTCCATAGTGGCTAAAGACCAGCAGGTTTCCTCCTCACTGATGTGCAGCTGGAAAACCACATACAGAGGCAGAAGCACAGGATGCTCTCAATAGAACATCAATAGAAGGACACCAGCAGCTTTTGTTATTTTTCCTGAGGACCTTCAGGAAATAAAGTTTCTGCCAAGCCTTCTTCGGTCATGTTCACACTAATTTATGTTTTTGTGTATGTATTTGTTTTTGGTCAAGGAAAACTGAGCTTTTTGAAAATGCTCTTCAAAGTGGATACATTTGTTGCAGTGTGGATCGCGAAAATGGAGGCTTTCGAAAACGATGGCGCGTTTTAGTCATATGATGCAGTCATGACGGCACTGTACAGCAGTTGCTTTGTTTTTTCCCATTTTTCACAGCTCTATTAAAGATTAATATCAGTTTGTACATGCTCCACAAAGCTTTTCTTCAGAGAAGACCAAATGTTAATTTCGGCGTATTTGTTTTGGTCTCCCAGTCTATATTTTCACTCATCTTTGCAACTTTGTCCTCTTGTGTTTCTCACAGCAACAACTCCACCTCATAGTCAGTCCGTTTGAAAAACTCTGTGCTTTTCCTCAACATTTTGCCGCGACGTTTCAAAGAGCCGGAAAGTAAATAAATGGCAGACTGAAATGTCACAGGTCAAATTGTTATACGTTTCACGCATGCACAGTACAGGAATGTAAGCGTTTTCAGTCGTTTCAGTGTGGATGAACAACTCTTCAGAAATTATTGAAAACAATAGTATGGACGCGGTGCATTTTTAGATGAAAACGCCGTTTTCAAATTTATCCGGATTAATGTAGACGTAGCCTTTCCCAGCTCCGCTGTGTTCACACCCCAGCGGGGTCCGAGGAGCCGCACCAGCCGTCTTCTGTTCCTGCTGGAGGGTCCGAGGGCCCTGTCCAGCAGTGTCTCTGCTGGAGGGTCCGGAGAGCAGCTAGACCCATCTTTGGTCTCCGCAGGCGGTCCCGAGGGGCCGCTTCAGCCATCTGTCCCCGCTGGAGGGTCCAAGGACAGGCTCCAGCCATCTGTCTCTATTGAAGGCTCCAAGGAGCCCGCCCAGCCATCAGTTCTACAATCAGTGCCACCTTCTTCAACCACCGCAGTGCCATCTGGTCCTGCAGGCCAGTCTTCGGCTGAGCTGCCCATGAGTCTCCCATCCATGTTCGGTTCAACCTGCACGTAAACGTACAGCTCCACACCAGGCCACACTGGTGTGGACCAGGCCACACTGGTCCACACTTTCCAGGCCATCGGCTGGGCACTTTAGCTGTCATGGGCGCCTTCAGAACTGTCTTGCCACCACTGCTTTCCGTGCGGTCAGCCTCCGAATTTGCCTTGCTCTGCTCTGTGACGGACTGTCCCCTGAGTTCCAGTGTTTACTACTCTGGTTTGGACCACTTCATGAGCTCCAGTGCTCCTGGTGGACTTTTCTTTTTGTTCTGGACTAAGTCCATCCGTCCTGGCCCCCCACTTTACTCCACTTTACTCAGCCCAGCAACTATTTTTCTGGTCCCCCAAGGCCAACGCTGCCTTTGCTAATCTCAAGGAACTGTTCGTGTCTGCACCTGTTCTCAGGTGCAGAGGTGGACAGATTTGACTCTGGGATTGAGGCAGTACTGTCTCTAGTCCGCAAGGTAAGCTGTAGCCAGTTTACCTTTGCTCCCATTGGCTAACCCCTGCTGAGTGAAATAACAATGTCCAGGACTGCAAGCTACTTGGGAGGAGTGGCGGTACGGGTTCGAGGAGGCCTCACAACACGTTGTCATAAACACTTAACATATCTCAGAACTGCAATACTCAATACCTGCCAAGCTTGCTGGTCCTTGTCTTTTGGTTGTTTCAGTTTCACCGTTTCCTATTGTCCAGGCTTCAAGAATGTCAAGCCAGAAGCCCTCTCTTGCCAGTTCTCTGCTAACAACGATCCTTTTCTCCAAATTCACAGTGGGGTCCCCAACATAGGAGTCCATTTAGCAAGCCCTACATGATGAGCCTGACCCTGGTACCAGCCCCTCAACTGGAACCATGTTGCAACTGCAACCTGCTCCAAAGTCATTCACTGGGCTCACTCAGCCAGGTTCAAATATCACCCTTGGCTGAGTATGACCACCATGTTCCTCTACTGCTGTTTCTGATGGGGGTCAGTAGAAAGGGGTGTGAGAGACTATGTGGCAACATGTTCAATCTGTGTCCAGAATAAAAGTAAGCCAGAGTGCCCATCTGGTCTGCTACAAACCTTGTCAACACTACATAGACTAGGCTCACATATATCCCCAGACTTTGTTTTGCTGTTGGTAATGGGTAACATTCTTTCAGTAGTTGACAGGTTTTCCAAGTCCACTCACTTTATTCCCCGAGAGAAATTGTCCAATGCCGTGGAAAACGCTAAACTCTTAATCAATCATGTTTTCAAGTTGCCATTGCTACAGAAAGAGTGTCTGATTGGAGTCCCCAATTCATCTCTCAAGTATGGAAACCTTTCTGCACTTAGAGCCAAAGCATGTCTCAGCTCGAGTTTTCATTCACAAACCAATGGTCAAACAGAAAGGCTAGTGTGTATACAGCAACCGTGTGTGGAAGAAGAGTGTCAATAAAGTATGCTGAGAAGCATTCAAATGTGGACCGGTCTGCTGTGGATCTATTACAATCACGAACTGGAGATGGCTCTCCGTTGTGTCACCTCCCAGAACCTATCTTCCTGGTCTACACAGCTCTCCTGGATCAAACGCACACAAAACTCTCTCACCTTCTCCGCTACAGTCTTGTCTTCCTTTGAGGCATCTATAGGGTACCTGCCTTCACGCTTCCCATCAAGACTAACCTCTCCGTGCCCTCCTACTCCCAACCGCCCGCCTGGCTCATCAACCTATGCATCTACCCTGCCCTTCTACATTGTTTCTTCTGGTGCATTGTTGAAGTGATACAATGTATGTGGCAAGGAAAAGCAGCAGTCCACTGGTTTTATCATGTTGCTGTTTGTAAAGTGAAATAAGGGGCATGTTGTCATGGTCCTGGGTGTTTCCCAGTGTTTTCTGTTTAAGTTCAGCTCATTCTCCTGTGTTGCCAAGAACTGGCTGCTTTAAAGACAGTAACTCTCTCCAAGGATCTACTTCGCCTGAGTCACCGCCGCTGCCTTCCACCCGGCCGGTCTCCAGATTTACTTCGCCTGTGTTGCCACCACTGCCTTCGGCGTGGTCGGCCCCCTGAACTGTTTTCCCCTTGACTCCTGTGCTACCGACCTCCTGGTCGGCCTGCAGAACCGTATGGACTTCTTTGCTGTCAGCCCCCAGGCCGACCCCCTGAACTGTGTTTGGACTGTATTTGTGAGCTCCAGTGTTTTCTGTAGACTTTGATTTTGCTTTTGATTTTGTTTTCTGTGGACTTGTTCCTCCATGCTGTTCTCCCTGCTGGTCATTTTCCATGTTACCTCCGCTTTTCCTTCCCTTCAGTGCCTGCGTTTTGGGTCCTTATTAAACTCCACATGGCTTGCCCCGCTGGCTGTGACACATGTGCCTCTCCTTGTAAATACAGAGTCATCCACCCCACATCATCAGCACTCCATCAAAAGTGCCTTGAAGACTGTACAATTTGTACCACCAAAGGTTCCTGCAGATTTTAAAGATGCAGTGTTTGGCCAATTCGAAAAAGAAATTCACATTGAAAACCAACAGATTCCTTCTGTTTCATGTGAACAGTTTCATTATTATACTGAAGAAATCTGACACTTGTAAAGATGGGGAAAAAATCCTAACATGATATCAAGTATAATACATACCTCAAGATCTCAGGCCTCTGGTAGAGAAGCTGAGCTTGAAGGATACAATACCTACCTATCCATCTATCTATCCATCTCTGTGTGTGAATCAGAAAAACAATACATTATTAATCTTGAAAGGAAATTATGTGGTTACAGTGAACAGCAACAGACTGAACTCAATTAAATAATATAGTATATTACGAACAGTGTTGGGAAGGTTACTTTTAAAATGTATTCCACTACAGAATACAGATTACATGCCCCAAAATGTATTCTGTAACGTATTCCGTTACGTTACTCAATGACAGTAACGTATTCTGAATACTTTGGATTACTTAATATATTATCATGCTTTTTACAACAACGTGAATGTACTATTGCTGTGTGATTTATTACTATTACTGAAGGTCCGCGACTCCGAACTGTAGTAAAGGGACCTCTGACTAATACGGCGGGGTCCCTGTCGGCTCGTAGCCGAAAACTAGCTTTACTTTGTTGTGTGGGTCAACTTTTCTTGCGAGAGACAGAGAGAGGCGTTGAAAGGCTGCTCCAACGGAACTTATTGTTTCGGAGGAAAACACGAACACGGTGTACAGTCGAGTCTTAATAGCTTACTTACAACTGGGCTCGTCAGGCTCTCTTCTTGGCTGCAGTGGTTATTATTATATTTACATGCTTCCAGCTCCCGTTTTTCCTCGATGACAACTCGTACCTTTCCACTCCCCTTTTTCTCCCTCCTCGCGCTCACAGACACATAACGTGTATGGCAGTCCATTCTCCCTGCAGCACGGACTACACTGCCCATGATGCTACATTCTTTAGAGCTTGTAGCATTCTGCCTGTTAGCTTAGCACAACAACAACAACGAAAAGGCGCCCTCTCACCCAGGAAACACACAGTCGCAGAGAGAGAGAGCGTCACCCTGTAACCATGGCAACCGTAACGCTGCCGCCTGGAACAACAGAACGTAGCTGTCAAACAAAACCCAAACAGTCCTGACCCGCGACAATATGAAACAGGAAAGTACCGCAGTGTAATCCATTTATTTCAACAAAGTAACTGTATTCTGAATACCACCTTTTTAAACGGTAACTGTAACGGAATACAGTTACTCATATTTTGTATTTTAAATACGTAACGGCGGTACATGTATTCCGTTACTCCCCAACACTGATTACGAAGCTACAAAATATAAGCAATAGCTCTAATATATGCAAATAACTCAATTATAAATATTCAGAATATTACAGAGATTAAATATATATGATTCAAATTTTAATGTAAACTGTAAAAACTTCAAACTTTGTTATTTGTTATTTTCACTATACCAGATGGACGAAAGAGTGTAACTGTCGCTTTCACACATGATTTTAAAAAAGAAGAATAATGCAATCTTATAATAAATCCACAAACAGATTTGAAAATTATGACCAGTGCATTCATTTAATATCAAAACCCTTCTATTGCCATCATTGATCATAAAACGATTATCTGGGTTACCTCTTATGCAAATTATAATTTAATCAGAATCATTAATTATTGTAGTGCTACCCACTACACTAATGTGGTTAATGTGGGTAGCACATTAATTAGTGAAAAGTCCACAAAGTCCAGCAAAGGTCACTTAGTCAGTTCTAGCTGGAGATACACATCACCTTTGGGGTTATGTCTGGAAGCGCATTGGAATAAAACTGCCAATCAAACATGCAGAGTTACCTACTGTGGTGACAAGAGTGCAGCCAAAAGTAGCTACAGGCTAAACTACACCAAAGCCACTGATTCATGTCTTCTGTCTTTTCTGCTTTTGCTGAATCACAACACTGTCAAAAGTCAAAGAAGTAAAACCTTTATTTTGAAAGCAACATTACAAAGGTGATTGATATAGCAAGAGAAGGAATGCACTATAGATGAACAGATAATGTCAAAAACAATCTTGCCATTCCAAGTAATAGTTTTAAAAAAGTAGCTAAGATTAAAAACAACACTGAAACAACCCGCCTTACTGCACTGACAGTATTGTTAGTTATTCTGATCTGGGTAGTTTGCAGGTCAGACCAACGCTCCAGTGCCATTCCACTGGGAAAAGCAAGGAAATTAAAACTACCAAAGTAAAGTGATCACTCTCCTTTCACCTCAGACAACACTGTCAAAAAGCTTCTGGCCTGTCAGTCAACATGTGCATCAATCCTTTACATTAGTGCCATCTTGTGGCCGCAGTCAGATATTGTTGCTGAAAGCTGCACTTCTTTTAATCTCATAGAAAACTGCAGCTCTCTGCGTTTTGAGGACATGTCCGTCTCTTGTTTGGCTGGAGCTGGGCAACCTGAGATGCCTACTGCTTTCTCCTGGTGATCTGTGAAGGGGCTTTGCGTATAAACTAGCCTTTGACAATAAACTGATGAGAGAGTAGTGGGAGGCAACTCTTTTTATTAATTTAGCAATGAAAGCTGCAACCATGACGGGAGTGGACGGCAGCTCTGACGTCTAATAAAACAGACAGGCTCAGCAGCCCTTTCACATTAGTAATTAATACTAGTATTAGTATCAGCTTCATGTGGGTTGAGATGTGTTTTATTCCTTATTGTGTGCATATTATATGCAAGGAATAGTTTTCAACTAATAATAAATCATTTGTGTTAATACAGTAGATATTTACTTAACTATAGTTGTAATACTTTTTCACGACCTGCATGGACCCTGACAATGTGTTCCTCGAGACGCTCCTAGTTATTACTGAGTAAATGGGTGCCTTGTCCTACTTGAGGAAGGTTGTATAGAAGAGGATTAGGGCCACAGGTAAAAAAGTGGGCAGGTCGTTTTTTTCTTCTTTTACAGAATCCTGAGGAAAAAGTCAGAATTCTGACTTTTGCCCACTTTTTTTCTTTCGGTGGCCCTAATCATCTTCCGTTGCCATGGAGGATTACAACAGTGTTTAGTTGAGTGTTCATGTTAAGACGATATCTACATGATGCTGAGACCTGAAGGTTTCCCAGGAAAAATGAGGAATGAGATTATCATTGTTTTTCACTTTAACTGTTTAATGTTGTGGCTGATGTGTGTATTTTACTGTTGTAGGTAGTTATGCACAAATGTACTGTACATGAAGATGTGACCAAAGTTATTTCCACTCAAAAAATGACATTTTTAAGCCATTGATATTGACAAAATCATCCAGTAAAGGATGGTGAAATGATTTTCCTGATCTTGTCAGTGTGACATAGGCTAGTGCTGGATGCTTCAGAATTTTCAGAATATAGGTATGTGTAAAGTGCTTTGAGTAGTTGATGATACTAGATAAGTGCTATACAAAATCATTTTATTTAGCATGTATATTATTCCATGTTCTGCAAGTCCTAAAGGCATGCGGGCAGCGTCCCCTGACCAGCCTACCACTATAAACCTGCTACTACTGCCTACAAAGACCCGCTCTGCAGCGCAGTAGTTGGGATAGAAGTAATGACGTTTCCTATCATTGAACCATCCAATGCTGTCCGAGCTACATTTGTCCTCCCTTGGGTCTTTGTCATGCATGTAAGGACAGAATACCCGTTAGGAAACGGGTGTAACAAGAAGTCACTAAAATTCTCCTCGGAAAATGTAGCTGTTGTTTTTGGTCGTTCAGACGTCGTTGGGTAAAAATTATTTGGAGCACCATAAATGATCCGGTTTAGTTCAGTGAATACAACCAAACACTGTTTTTTTCGTCTCGTTTGAGGTAACATGGCTCTCCATATAGACACAGACAACAACACTACTACCATCCAATCAAGTCGCACTCTGTCTCCGCCGCGGAAATAAACCACCAATCAGCTGTCTGTCTGGGTCTTCTGTGGAAACGAACAGCCATTCATTGCGCTGTCTGGACTTCACGGAGAGAGCGTCTGACCAATTAGCTGGCTGTCTGGATGCACCGAAAGGGTGAGTGTCTATCGAGGCCCAATCAGCTTCTCAGTGCTGCCTGCCGGTGCCGGGGACTGGTGGTGAGGGGCTGCTGCAACGCGTCAGGACCGGACCGTGAACCCGGAGACGCTACACACTGAGGCGAAAGGAGATACAGGTGAGTCCGAGGATGTGTACGGGGCCTGGTTCTGGTCAGGGATGTTTTGAAACGGCAACTGTGGATTTGACGTCGCAGCCGGACGGTTATTGTGTCGTTTTCCTGTTAGCGGATACGCTGATACGCTGTCAGACAATGGAGCGCCTTTGCTTCGCTATTTATTGATGCATGCTGACATGTTGGCGACCAGCAATGCCGCCTGCAACTGTTACTTTACATTTAAAGGCCTCCAGTCGCAACACAAACACTTATGGATCTTTTTTTTATCGTGTGTGGCTTTTTTGTTTTGATAAGCGCCGAGCTGCTAACGGACGTGTTGTATTCAT
>NW_024582596.1:347775-379817 GCF_018398535.1 Haplochromis burtoni | reverse complement strand
CCTTCAGAATTACGTCACCTGCCGTCTGCTCCTTGCTGTCTAAAATATAACCAGACGCTGGCGTAGATTTTCGAATAAACTGCTGTTTTCACACAGCAGTTTATTCAGCTGTGTGTGAACCCGGAGGAATCCTCCCGAGGGATTAATAAAGTTTTATTTACTCTAATAACTTTAATCTCAGCCAAAACGATTTACTCACCAACAAATAAAACACAGAAAAAGGCCAAACAATAACATGTTTAAGTTATTTGGCGTTTACTCAGCTACATTCTCGCCTGAAAATGTGTTAAAGGTTTATTTTGCGACCCAGAAAGAGAAATAAGAGTAATATTAAAACTAAGTTGCTGCAGTAGTAGTAGCCATTGTTGGAAACTGGAATTGGCTGGGCCAGTCTGGGATATGGTTTTAGGTTTTGTTGTCCGGGTGTAAAATCGGGAGAAATTTGGGAGAATGGTCGCCCCGGGAGATTTTCGGGAGGGGCACTGACAGATCGTTTTTTTCTTTCTATCGGGTTGTTTTTCTTTACTTGAAGAGATCAAATTATTGGTGGGGACAATTCAATAATTGCTGGATATTGGTGGGGACACGTCCCCTCCGTCCATGCCAAATCTACGCCCTTGAATTTGAGGGTGAAATACAAATAAACTCAAAAGTAGTCAAAAATGGCCGGTTGTATTTCAGACCTCAGAGGGTTCATCCAACAAATCATGAAAAACTAGGTTTAAATTTTTGTTCATGACAGTGCAGATTTCTGACATTTTGTGTAATTGAAGCTGTAACAATGTGACTGTTTTCTAACAAAAAACAGTGAAACTTAAGTTAGACTTGTGTTTGTAAATGAAGCGCCCCATGTTGTGTAGCTTTCTGGATTTTATACTTATTGGGCTACATATTTATTTATTATACAGGCTATACAGAACATAACATCAAAACTCACATGTTTTATGTAACTAAAGTCTGTAATTATGTGGGCTACAGACAATAATTAAGTTCTAGACTATATTTCTATGAAAAACGTGTATACTTACTGCATTTGAATCATTTTAACCATATGTAACCACCTGCATATGTGTGTGAAAAAAAGGCTTTGATTTCGCCACCCCATTTGATTTCTTTGCCACCCTAAGAAAATTTCTCTAGATCCGCCCCTGCTAATAGATGCACTGATGATTTGTAGGAATTACAGAAAGATCAACTGGAGAAAAAGAGTCTAACAATATAAATAGTATTGAAACTAGCTGTACATAATGTTACGTCTGTGAGATGGTTATGATGGTAATTAAGAAATTAATAAGGTCATTACTAGTTAAAGTTCAAGGAATGCTTGGCTAAACAGAGCTCTGACTGTCAGCCTGGCAGAGCGGCAGAGAAACCTGGTTGTTCTTATTCTTTTCAATCAGTGAGGAATAGTAAGCTGTGCTAGCTTTACAGAGGGCTTTTTAAATAGAGCAACAAACTATTTTCCAGGCTAAATTATGATCTTCTAAATTAGTGAGATCAGAATCAGAATCAGAATCAGAATCAGAAAGGGTTTATTGCCAGATGTTGAGCAGGTTTACAACATTAGGAAATTGCTGCGGTGCTTCAGTGCAAACATACTGTCATAAAAATATAAAAATAAGAATTAAAAGTGCTAAGTGGATAGATATATACATGATATATACATGAGTGCAGGTGGTGATCAGTGCCAAACATGGAATGATGCAGTGAACACAGCGTAGGGTCATGTGTTAGTGGCGGGGACAGTCATGTGGTTATTGTTCATGTGTCCAACAGCAGAGGGGAAGAAACTGTTCTTATGGCGAGAGGTTCTGGTGCGAATGGACCGGAGCCTCCTGCCTGAGGGGAGCAGGTCAAACAGACTGTGTCCAGGGTGAGAAGGGTCAGCTGAGATCCGAGCTGCACGCCGCAGTGTCCTGGAGGTGTACAGGTCCTGCAGAGATGGGAGTCTGCAGCCAATCACCTTCTCAGCAGAGCGCACAACACGCTGCAGTCTCTGTTTGTCCCTGATAGTGGCTCCAGCGTACCACACGGTGATGGAGGAGGTGAGGATGGACTCGATGATTGCAGTGTAGAACTGCATCATCGTCCGTGTTGGCAGGTTGAATTTCTTCAGCTGCCTCAGGAAGTACATCCTCTGCTGGGCTTTCTTGATGACGGAGGTGATGGTGGGCTCCCACTTCAGGTCCTGGGTGATGGTGGTACCCAGGAAGCGGAATGAGTCCACAGAGGTGATGGGGGTGTCAGTCAGGATGATGGGGGGGAGTGGGGCTGTGTGCTTCCTGAAGTCCACAATAATCTCCACTGTCTTCTGGGCATTCAGCACCAGGTTGTTGTGGCTGCACCAGGTCACCAGACGTTCAACCTCCCTCCTGTAGGCAGACTCGTCCCCGTCCGAGATGAGTCCGATAACGGTGGTGTCATCTGCAAACTTGATTAGCTTGACAGACTGGTGGGTGGAGGTGCAGCAGTTGGTGTACAGGGAGAAGAGCAGAGGAGAAAGAACACAGCCCTGAGGGGAGCCGGTGCTGATGGTCCGGGAGTCCGAGACATTCTTTCCCAGCCTCACATGCTGCTTCCTGTCCGTCAGGAAGTCAGTGATCCACCGGCAGATGGGATCAGGCACATTCATCTGGGAAAGCTTGCCTCGGAGATGGTCTGGAAGGATGGTGTTGAAGGCAGAGCTGAAGTCCACAAACAGGATCCTGGCGTAGGTTCCTGGGGAGTCCAGATGCTGCAGGATGAAGTGTAGGGCCATGTTGATGGCGTCGTCTACAGTCATTTCAGGTTCGATGTCATACGTCAGAACAAGAAGTAGAATGTGTTTAAAGTGGTGGGTGGGTTCTTTTACACTTTTGAGAAAAGCTAATTGAGTCTAATAAGAGATTAAATGTCATGTTGAGGCTGTCATTTCATTATCTACTGGGATGTTAAAATCACCCACAATAATTAGTTGATCTGAGCACTAAATCAGATAAACATCTGAAAAATCACAGGGACTTTGAATAAGGGCCAATTGGATGATGTATAAGAAATAAATCTGTTCGAGTGGACAAGGTTAAGCATCAGGCTTTCAAATAAATGAATAGCCTTGAAACGAAGATTGCTGCCGTTGCTGATAAGGTTTCTTAAAGGGACTCGGATGCAGGCCAGGTTTTCCTTAGGCAAAAGACAGTGCGCTTATTTACAGTGAACGAAACACCAAGTGAATATACAATGTGCAGGGGAAAAGAGGGGTCCAGGTATCCAGGGTCCGTGGGGAAACAGGGGTCGGAAAAGGAGTGCTCCACACTTACTGTACAAAATCCAACTCCTCTCCACTGCTGCTCCTCTTTTAGAGGAATAGTCACAAAACTCACGGATGCAGATTCAGATTTGCAGGTTGAGTGACGCTGATAGCTCAACGATCCAGCGAAGACTAGCGTAGATCTGCCATCTTAAATAGTGTTGCAATCAGCTCAGCGACCGGTGTGGTGATGAGAGCAGGTGTGTGGGCCAGCAGCAGGAGCCTGCAATGAGCATCGCCACGGCGAAAGAGAGAGAGCCAGAGGGGGAGAGGGGGGAGGGAGAGAGCGAAAACAAAAACAGACATGTTGCCTAACAGAGAGTCGACCAGCGAGGCACGGGGACCATGACAGTTGCCCCCTTTCTGGCCGACCCTGTTGTCTAGCGATCGTGGCTCAAGAGTTGGGAGTTCGCCTTGTAATCGGAAGGTTGCCGGTTCGAGCCCCGGCTTGGACAGTCTCGGTCGTTGTGTCCTTGGGCAAGACACTTCACCCGTTGCCTACTGGTGGTGGTCAGAGGGCCCGGTGGCGCCAGTGTCCGGCAGCCTCGCCTCTGTCAGTGCGCCCCAGGGCAGCTGTGGCTACAATGTAGCTGCCATCACCAGTGTGTGAATGTGTGGATGACTGGATATGTAAAGCGCTTTGGGGTCCTTAGGGACTAGTAAAGCGCTATATAAATACAGGCCATTTACCATTTACCAGTCTACCACAGTTACCGGCCTTCTGGCCTTGTGACAGAACGATGAGGCCAAAATCAATCTGGACCCAGCAGAACCAATCTGTACAGCAATTTTCATATATGGTGCTGTAATTGGTGAGCATGAGGAGGTGCTGAAATTTTAGATAAACAATGTCAATCAGCCTGTGACGAACAGTAAGAAATTCTCTCAGCAGTTCCACTCAGACACCACCAGTTATAGTACAAATCTCTGTTGCTGTGCTGTGCACAGGCAGCCACCCGGGCTTTTCCCTGGATTATTAAAGTTATGGCACGGAGTTCACTGTTGATTTTTGCAAGGCAGCCACCAAGTCTGGCTGGCTGGATAACACCTTATGGAGTTTTTTCTTCAAGCACCAAATGACCAAATGAAGAACCACTTAGCATCATGTGATTAACCCAAGTCATGTTAAGGTTTAGTTTTCCTTTCCCATCGCCTGAGAGAGAAGAACTGTAAATCCCATCAGTCACCTTCTTCGCTATTTCCAGTTTTCACTTTGATTCTTCCCTCTTCATTTGCAATATCAGAATATCTTTATTCTCATTGTAACAAGGACAATGAAGTTAAGTGCAGGTCCTGTGGTGTCAAGAGAAAAAGTTTAAATGTAATTACAAAAGAATAAAATAAAAAAGAAGTAGAACACAGTCATTCAGTATAATAAATAAAACCTTATTGCACGTAAAGCACTATTGCACAGGATGCCATCCATTGCACTGTACCTGTCAGGTTGAATTGGAGGTGATTATGTGTAATTCAAATCCCTCAAAGCTCCGGGGTAGAAACTGATATTCAGTCTATTTGTCTTTGTTCTGATGCAGGTGGAACAGATGATGAGCAGAGTGTGAGGAGCCTTTTATGATGTTTCCTGCTTTCCTGAGACAGTGAGACTAAGCAGTTCGTCCATAGTGGCTAAAGACCAGCAGGTTTCCTCCTCACTGATGTGCAGCTGGAAAACCACATACAGAGGCAGAAGCACAGGATGCTCTCAATAGAACATCAATAGAAGGACACCAGCAGCTTTTGTTATTTTTCCTGAGGACCTTCAGGAAATAAAGTTTCTGCCAAGCCTTCTTCGGTCATGTTCACACTAATTTATGTTTTTGTGTATGTATTTGTTTTTGGTCAAGGAAAACTGAGCTTTTTGAAAATGCTCTTCAAAGTGGATACATTTGTTGCAGTGTGGATCGCGAAAATGGAGGCTTTCGAAAACGATGGCGCGTTTTAGTCATATGATGCAGTCATGACGGCACTGTACAGCAGTTGCTTTGTTTTTTCCCATTTTTCACAGCTCTATTAAAGATTAATATCAGTTTGTACATGCTCCACAAAGCTTTTCTTCAGAGAAGACCAAATGTTAATTTCGGCGTATTTGTTTTGGTCTCCCAGTCTATATTTTCACTCATCTTTGCAACTTTGTCCTCTTGTGTTTCTCACAGCAACAACTCCACCTCATAGTCAGTCCGTTTGAAAAACTCTGTGCTTTTCCTCAACATTTTGCCGCGACGTTTCAAAGAGCCGGAAAGTAAATAAATGGCAGACTGAAATGTCACAGGTCAAATTGTTATACGTTTCACGCATGCACAGTACAGGAATGTAAGCGTTTTCAGTCGTTTCAGTGTGGATGAACAACTCTTCAGAAATTATTGAAAACAATAGTATGGACGCGGTGCATTTTTAGATGAAAACGCCGTTTTCAAATTTATCCGGATTAATGTAGACGTAGCCTTTCCCAGCTCCGCTGTGTTCACACCCCAGCGGGGTCCGAGGAGCCGCACCAGCCGTCTTCTGTTCCTGCTGGAGGGTCCGAGGGCCCTGTCCAGCAGTGTCTCTGCTGGAGGGTCCGGAGAGCAGCTAGACCCATCTTTGGTCTCCGCAGGCGGTCCCGAGGGGCCGCTTCAGCCATCTGTCCCCGCTGGAGGGTCCAAGGACAGGCTCCAGCCATCTGTCTCTATTGAAGGCTCCAAGGAGCCCGCCCAGCCATCAGTTCTACAATCAGTGCCACCTTCTTCAACCACCGCAGTGCCATCTGGTCCTGCAGGCCAGTCTTCGGCTGAGCTGCCCAGGAGTCTCCCATCCATGTTCGGTTCAACCTGCACGTAAACGTACAGCTCCACACCAGGCCACACTGGTGTGGACCAGGCCACACTGGTCCACACTTTCCAGGCCATCGGCTGGGCACTTTAGCTGTCATGGGCGCCTTCAGAACTGTCTTGCCACCACTGCTTTCCGTGCGGTCAGCCTCCGAATTTGCCTTGCTCTGCTCTGTGACGGACTGTCCCCTGAGTTCCAGTGTTTACTACTCTGGTTTGGACCACTTCATGAGCTCCAGTGCTCCTGGTGGACTTTTCTTTTTGTTCTGGACTAAGTCCATCCGTCCTGGCCCCCCACTTTACTCCACTTTACTCAGCCCAGCAACTATTTTTCTGGTCCCCCAAGGCCAACGCTGCCTTTGCTAATCTCAAGGAACTGTTCGTGTCTGCACCTGTTCTCAGGTGCAGAGGTGGACAGATTTGACTCTGGGATTGAGGCAGTACTGTCTCTAGTCCGCAAGGTAAGCTGTAGCCAGTTTACCTTTGCTCCCATTGGCTAACCCCTGCTGAGTGAAATAACAATGTCCAGGACTGCAAGCTACTTGGGAGGAGTGGCGGTACGGGTTCGAGGAGGCCTCACAACACGTTGTCATAAACACTTAACATATCTCAGAACTGCAATACTCAATACCTGCCAAGCTTGCTGGTCCTTGTCTTTTGGTTGTTTCAGTTTCACCGTTTCCTATTGTCCAGGCTTCAAGAATGTCAAGCCAGAAGCCCTCTCTTGCCAGTTCTCTGCTAACAACGATCCTTTTCTCCAAATTCACAATGGGGTCCCCAACATAGGAGTCCATTTAGCAAGCCCTACATGATGAGCCTGACCCTGGTACCAGCCCCTCAACTGGAACCATGTTGCAACTGCAACCTGCTCCAAAGTCATTCACTGGGCTCACTCAGCCAGGTTCAAATATCACCCTGGGCTGAGTAGGACCACCATGTTCCTCTACTGCTGTTTCTGATGGGGGTCAGTAGAAAGGGGTGTGAGAGACTATGTGGCAACATGTTCAATCTGTGTCCAGAATAAAAGTAAGCCAGAGTGCCCATCTGGTCTGCTACAAACCTTGTCAACACTACATAGACTAGGCTCACATATATCCCCAGACTTTGTTTTGCTGTTGGTAATGGGTAACATTCTTTCAGTAGTTGACAGGTTTTCCAAGTCCACTCACTTTATTCCCCGAGAGAAATTGTCCAATGCCGTGGAAAACGCTAAACTCTTAATCAATCATGTTTTCAAGTTGCCATTGCTACAGAAAGAGTGTCTGATTGGAGTCCCCAATTCATCTCTCAAGTATGGAAACCTTTCTGCACTTAGAGCCAAAGCATGTCTCAGCTCGAGTTTTCATTCACAAACCAATGGTCAAACAGAAAGGCTAGTGTGTATACAGCAACCGTGTGTGGAAGAAGAGTGTCAATAAAGTATGCTGAGAAGCATTCAAATGTGGACCGGTCTGCTGTGGATCTATTACAATCACGAACTGGAGATGGCTCTCCGTTGTGTCACCTCCCAGAACCTATCTTCCTGGTCTACACAGCTCTCCTGGATCAAACGCACACAAAACTCTCTCACCTTCTCCGCTACAGTCTTGTCTTCCTTTGAGGCATCTATAGGGTACCTGCCTTCACGCTTCCCATCAAGACTAACCTCTCCGTGCCCTCCTACTCCCAACCGCCCGCCTGGCTCATCAACCTATGCATCTACCCTGCCCTTCTACATTGTTTCTTCTGGTGCATTGTTGAAGTGATACAATGTATGTGGCAAGGAAAAGCAGCAGTCCACTGGTTTTATCATGTTGCTGTTTGTAAAGTGAAATAAGGGGCATGTTGTCATGGTCCTGGGTGTTTCCCAGTGTTTTCTGTTTAAGTTCAGCTCATTCTCCTGTGTTGCCAAGAACTGGCTGCTTTAAAGACAGTAACTCTCTCCAAGGATCTATTTCGCCTGAGTCACCGCCGCTGCCTTCCACCCGGCCGGTCTCCAGATTTACTTCGCCTGTGTTGCCGCCACTGCCTTCGGCGTGGTCGGCCCCCTGAACTGTTTTCCCCTTGACTCCTGTGCTACCGACCTCCTGGTCGGCCTGCAGAACCGTATGGACTTCTTTGCTGTCAGCCCCCAGGCCGACCCCCTGAACTGTGTTTGGACTGTATTTGTGAGCTCCAGTGTTTTCTGTAGACTTTGATTTTGCTTTTGATTTTGTTTTCTGTGGACTTGTTCCTCCATGCTGTTCTCCCTGCTGGTCATTTTCCATGTTACCTCCGCTTTTCCTTCCCTTCAGTGCCTGCGTTTTGGGTCCTTATTAAACTCCACACGGCTTGCCCCGCTGGCTGTGACACATGTGCCTCTCCTTGTAAATACAGAGTCATCCACCCCACATCATCAGCACTCCATCAAAAGTGCCTTGAAGACTGTACAATTTGTACCACCAAAGGTTCCTGCAGATTTTAAAGATGCAGTGTTTGGCCAATTCGAAAAAGAAATTCACATTGAAAACCAACAGATTCCTTCTGTTTCATGTGAACAGTTGCATTATTATACTGAAGAAATCTGACACTTGTAAAGATGGGGAAAAAATCCTAACATGATATCAAGTATAATACATACCTCAAGATCTCAGGCCTCTGGTAGAGAAGCTGAGCTTGAAGGATACAATACCTACCTATCCATCTATCTATCCATCTCTGTGTGTGAATCAGAAAAACAATACATTATTAATCTTGAAAGGAAATTATGTGGTTACAGTGAACAGCAACAGACTGAACTCAATTAAATAATATAGTATATTACGAACAGTGTTGGGAAGGTTACTTTTAAAATGTATTCCACTACAGAATACAGAATACATGCCCCAAAATGTATTCTGTAACGTATTCCGTTACGTTACTCAATGACAGTAACGTATTCTGAATACTTTGGATTACTTAATATATTATCATGCTTTTTACAACAACGTGAATGTACTATTGCTGTGTGATTTATTACTATTACTGAAGGTCCGCGACTCCGAACTGTAGTAAAGGGACCTCTGACTAATACGGCGGGGTCCCTGTCGGCTCGTAGCCGAAAATAGCTTTACTTTGTTGTGTGGGTCAACTTTTCTTGCGAGAGACAGAGAGAGGCGTTGAAAGGCTGCTCCAACGGAACTTATTGTTTTCGGAGGAAAACACGAACACGGTGTACAGTCGAGTCTTAATAGCTTACTTACAACTGGGCTCGTCAGGCTCTCTTCTTGGCTGCAGTGGTTATTATTATATTTACATGCTTCCAGCTCCCGTTTTTCCTCGATGACAACTCGTACCTTTCCACTCCCCTTTTTCTCCCTCCTCGCGCTCACAGACACATAACGTGTATGGCAGTCCATTCTCCCTGCAGCACGGACTACACTGCCCATGATGCTACATTCTTTAGAGCTATGCTTGTAGCATTCTGCCTGTTAGCTTAGCACAACAACAACAACGAAAAGGCGCCCTCTCACCCAGGAAACACACAGTCGCAGAGAGAGAGAGAGCGTCGCCCTGTAACCATGGCAACCGTAACGCTGCCGCCTGGAACAACAGAACGTAGCTGTCAAACAAAACCCAAACAGTCCTGACCCGCGACAATATGAAACAGGAAAGTACCGCAGTGTAATCCATTTATTTCAACAAAGTAACTGTATTCTGAATACCACCTTTTTAAACGGTAACTGTAACGGAATACAGTTACTCATATTTTGTATTTTAAATACGTAACGGCGGTACATGTATTCCGTTACTCCCCAACACTGATTACGAAGCTACAAAATATAAGCAATAGCTCTAATATATGCAAATAACTCAATTATAAATATTCAGAATATTACAGAGATTAAATATATATGATTCAAATTTTAATGTAAACTGTAAAAACGTCAAACTTTGTTATTTGTTATTTTCACTATACCGGATGGACGAAAGAGTGTAACTGTCGCTTTCACACATGATTTTAAAAAAGAAGAATAATGCAATCTTATAATAAATCCACAAACAGATTTGAAAATTATGACCAGTGCATTCATTTAATATCAAAACCCTTCTATTGCCATCATTGATCATAAAACGATTATCTGGGTTACCTCTTATGCAAATTATAATTTAATCAGAATCATTAATTATTGTAGTGCTACCCACTACACTAATGTGGTTAATGTGGGTAGCACATTAATTAGTGGAAAGTCCACAAAGTCCAGCAAAGGTCACTTAGTCAGTTCTAGCTGGAGATACACATCACCTTTGGGGTTATGTCTGGAAGCGCATTGGAATAAAACTGCCAATCAAACATGCAGAGTTACCTACTGTGGTGACAAGAGTGCAGCCAAAAGTAGCTACAGGCTAAACTACACCAAAGCCACTGATTCATGTCTTCTGTCTTTTCTGCTTTTGCTGAATCACAACACTGTCAAAAGTCAAAGAAGTAAAACCTTTATTTTGAAAGCAACATTACAAAGGTGATTGATATAGCAAGAGAAGGAATGCACTATAGATGAACAGATAATGTCAAAAACAATCTTGCCATTCCAAGTAATAGTTTTAAAAAAGTAGCTAAGATTAAAAACAACACTGAAACAACCCGCCTTACTGCACTGACAGTATTGTTAGTTATTCTGATCTGGGTAGTTTGCAGGTCAGACCAACGCTCCAGTGCCATTCCACTGGGAAAAGCAAGGAAATTAAAACTACCAAAGTAAAGTGATCACTCTCCTTTCACCTCAGACAACACTGTCAAAAAGCTTCTGGCCTGTCAGTCAACATGTGCATCAATCCTTTACATTAGTGCCATCTTGTGGCCGCAGTCAGATATTGTTGCTGAAAGCTGCACTTCTTTTAATCTCATAGAAAACTGCAGCTCTCTGCGTTTTGAGGACATATCCGTCTCTTATTTGGCTGGAGCTGGGCAACCTGAGATGCCTACTGCTTTCTCCTGGTGATCTGTGAAGGGGCTTTGCGTATAAACTAGCCTTTGACAATAAACTGATGAGAGAGTAGTGGGAGGCAACTCTTTTTATTAATTTAGCAATGAAAGCTGCAACCATGACGGGAGTGGACGGCAGCTCTGACGTCTAATAAAACAGACAGGCTCAGCAGCCCTTTCACATTAGTAATTAATACTAGTATTAGTATCAGCTTCATGTGGGTTGAGATGTGTTTTATTCCTTATTGTGTGCATATTATATGCAAGGAATAGTTTTCAACTAATAATAAATCATTTGTGTTAATACAGTAGATATTTACTTAACTATAGTTGTAATACTTTTTCACGACCTGCATGGACCCTGACAATGTGTTCCTCGAGACGCTCCTAGTTATTACTGAGTAAATGGGTGCCTTGTCCTACTTGAGGAAGGTTGTATAGAAGAGGATTAGGGCCACAGGTAAAAAAGTGGGCAGGTCGTTTTTTTCTTCTTTTACAGAATCCTGAGGAAAAAGTCAGAATTCTGACTTTTGCCCACTTTTTTTCTTTCGGTGGCCCTAATCATCTTCCGTTGCCATGGAGGATTACAACAGTGTTTAGTTGAGTGTTCATGTTAAGACGATATCTACATGATGCTGAGACCTGAAGGTTTCCCAGGAAAAATGAGGAATGAGATTATCATTGTTTTTCACTTTAACTGTTTAATGTTGTGGCTGATGTGTGTATTTTACTGTTGTAGGTAGTTATGCACAAATGTACTGTACATGAAGATGTGACCAAAGTTATTTCCACTCAAAAAATGACATTTTTAAGCCATTGATATTGACAAAATCATCCAGTAAAGGATGGTGAAATGATTTTCCTGATCTTGTCAGTGTGACATAGGCTAGTGCTGGATACTTCAGAATTTTCAGAATATAGGTATGTGTAAAGTGCTTTGAGTAGTTGATGATACTAGATAAGTGCTATACAAAATCATTTTATTTAGCATGTATATTATTCCATGTTCTGCAAGTCCTAAAGGCATGCGGGCAGCGTCCCCTGACCAGCCTACCACTATAAACCTGCTACTACTGCCTACAAAGACCCGCTCTGCAGCGCAGTAGTTGGGATAGAAGTAATGACGTTTCCTATCATTGAACCATCCAATGCTGTCCGAGCTACATTTGTCCTCCCTTGGGTCTTTGTCATGCATGTAAGGACAGAATACCCGTTAGGAAACGGGTGTAACAAGAAGTCACTAAAATTCTCCTCGGAAAATGTAGCTGTTGTTTTTGGTCGTTCAGACGTCGTTGGGTAAAAATTATTTGGAGCACCATAAATGATCCGGTTTAGTTCAGTGAATACAACCAAACACTGTTTTTTTCGTCTCGTTTGAGGTAACATGGCTCTCCATATAGACACAGACAACAACACTACTACCATCCAATCAAGTCGCACTCTGTCTCCGCCGCGGAAATAAACCACCAATCAGCTGTCTGTCTGGGTCTTCTGTGGAAACGAACAGCCATTCATTGCGCTGTCTGGACTTCACGGAGAGAGCGTCTGACCAATTAGCTGGCTGTCTGGATGCACCGAAAGGGTGAGTGTCTATCGAGGCCCAATCAGCTTCTCAGTGCTGCCTGCCGGTGCCGGGGACTGGTGGTGAGGGGCTGCTGCAACGCGTCAGGACCGGACCGTGAACCCGGAGACGCTACACACTGAGGCGAAAGGAGATACAGGTGAGTCCGAGGATGTGTACGGGGCCTGGTTCTGGTCAGGGATGTTTTGAAACGGCAACTGTGGATTTGACGTCGCAGCCGGACGGTTATTGTGTCGTTTTCCTGTTAGCGGATACGCTGATACGCTGTCAGACAATGGAGCGCCTTTGCTTCGCTATTTATTGATGCATGCTGACATGTTGGCGACCAGCAATGCCGCCTGCAACTGTTACTTTACATTTAAAGGCCTCCAATCGCAACACAAACACTTATGGATCTTTTTTTTTATCGTGTGTGGCTTTTTTGTTTTGATAAGCGCCGAGCTGCTAACGGACGTGTTGTAATTACATTCTGATGGAAACGTTGGTCGGAGTGCCTCCAATCCGTTTCATTGTTTCATCCAGAGTCTCTAGGGGTTAACTCAGACTCGATAAAGAAACACGGTCTTTCAGGTACTAGTACAAGCTTCTTGAGAGAACAGTGGAATGAGACGAGGTCGTGAGACGGTTTTATTGAAGCAAGGCTATATAAAGTGGCGGATTAAAAGGCGCTAGGAGGAGGCCGGGGGTGCTGATGGCTCTCAGCAATTAGGAAGAAAAATTCGAAATGCATCAGCCATTTACGTAGAGACTCAACTGACTCCATATGCACCTAAATGGCTGCCTGGCGCCTGTCAGCATAACCAACATTTTACTGTAAGGGCAAGGCTTTACTCGGGCCAGACGGTTGATTGTTTCCTGATCGGCGGATTAACGGAGGTGGATGTCGAGATGACGTTAGACACCAAACTGGAATCAATATTTAATGTGTGCTGCTATTATTCTTTGGTGCACACAAGCTCATTTCAGACAAATTGGTGCCTCTTCAGCCTCTCTGCTGCTGCTGCTGCTGCTTGCTCGGGATTTCAGGCAGTCACATGCTGATATTTACATTGACTTCTTTCAGTTGCGCTACATAGGATAATACAGTACAGTTATCTTTGAGGTGAAATGGAGACGGATATCTGTGCCTTCCTCTCCTATAAGAGGTTTGTCAACAGGAGCTAGCCATTTTAACTTCATCTTCATACAGGATTGACTGTACAACTCAGATCTTTGCCACAGGAAAACTGTGGGAATAAAAGCTCTCATTGTTTTGTCACTTTTCTCTTCTTTATGGCAAATTTGTGACAGTGTGGCATTAAAGCAACACCCGAGCCTTTGAATGTTAGGGTAAACGTTTCCAGACCTAAAACATTCAGCCTTCCACACACTTGGTGATTGTGGGGTTGTATGAATGAAAGGTCCCTGCTGTTGAGTAGTAGTGTAATCTCAGCTGTGGAGTTTTTTACTCGTCCTTTTTCTTGAATCTCCTGGCAGCCATAGCAGGATACACATCCTCGCTGCCACAGTGAAAGCTTTTTACATTTTTGTAGTAGTGTACCTCCTTGATTTTTAGAAAGGTGTGACAGTGTGGAAAAAGTAAACAAAAACAATGTGATGGTTTGTAAGTAATGTATTGTCTCGACTAAAAATGGAACAAAGAAAGCATTTGAAATGTCGAAACTAAGGAATGTTGCACATTTTAAATTTGATGCCAACCTTGCAGTAAAAGTCGAGGACGGTGGTTTAAAAAATAGTAGATGGAAAAGTGAGTGGTGCTTAAAAAAAACTTGGTTATTGTGTCAGTAATGGTTAGTTATAAAGTGAGCGTTTATCCAGCCTATAAAGGATTCTATATGAGACAGAAATCATTCAATTTCCATTTCATACCTCTTTAAGAAGTTATGATAAAAAAAAACTTAAAACAATCCAATAAGATAGACTTGTTTTTTCCCAGGTAAGTAACTATTTTACAAATACCATCAGCGTTGGAGTCAGAAGGCTGTGCTGAAGACCAGCAGGTTTAAAGCTCCTTTGTTTCAGCTGAAAAGAAGGAAACATGAGCTCTGTAAGAATACATTAACATTGCTTAAATAACAGTTTGTCCAGACACTTAACAATACTTTGGTACTGATGAGTCTGGAAGTGGTACTAGTTTAATAAAAGGCTGTGGTACATGTCTCAGTAACAGTCTGTAGAGAGACATGGCTGTTCAGAATAATATCCTGACTTTGGACGCTTTTGTGTATTAGATACAGGTATGTTTCTGAACTTTCATATACATGCGGTTTTCCATGCTTCCCAGTGGCGTCTGTGGTGTGATGAGGTTAATAAATTTTTTGATCTGTTCTTGAAAACCTGGGACTGTAATATTAAAGAATGTCCAAGTATATTCTTGGACATTTCTTATTATGATCTGTGACCAGGGGTGGAAATTAGCACCCGCCACTGGCCAAATGCGGGTAAGTTTATGAAGTCGTGGTAAATTTGAACAATGCAGAAGCCACCATGGCGGATTTAAGTTTGAACAGAAAAAACTACGTTTAATTTGCAGTCCTGACCTGTCGTGGGCGGATGTGTTGCTGCCAGTCTGCTCTAAATGCCGTTATGCGATCCGAGCAGGTACTAAAATGTGTCGTCGACAGATTGGCTGGTCAGTAGCGTCACTTGACGAGTCACGAGCACGTCTTGTTCACGAAAGTTAAAACTGCCATCTTTGAAACCAGGCAATGAGGGAAATGGCTCCAAACAAACAACGCTGTGGTTCACGAGTGATAAGAAGCCACAGACGGAGCAGCAAGTATATCGTCGCCTCGACGTCGCGGGATGCTCAAACACATTGCAATGGTGACAACCACGCGGGTTTGGTAGTACTGGTTTACAATGGAACACCAGTCGATCCGAGTCTTGGTGATCCGTGGCGAGTCGATCCGAGGAGGTACTAATGGAAAAGGGGCTTTTGAAAGAGGAGGGACAATTCGAGCAGTTTAGCAATGTGGTGTTACATTTGTGGAGCTAAGCAGGTGGCAGAAACAAAAACACTCCTCAAGAGGTGTTACGATGGGACGTTAAACGGCAGTTTTTTAACGAAAAATGGAAAAGAAGTGACAACAGCGAGTTACGCGACTGGCTCACTTTTGATGAGAGCAGCCAGTCAATGTTTTGTTCCAACTGTCGGCAGCACACGCCTTCCAGCAGCAAGACTGATAGCTTTATTGTTAGCATAAAATACTCAGAATTAGAGGCCATGAAGGACCTCGGATTGTCTAAAGGCCATAAGGAGGTGAAATGCATCATTCAAATGTTACACACAAAATAGAAAAATAATGGCTGGTGAAAAGTTTGAGTGGCCGATACAAAAAGTGAAGAAAATCTATAATTTCCACCCGTCTGTGACAACAGTCTGATATTTAAAAGATTTTTTTTTCATATTTTTCCATCTCTCTCTCTAATCAATTATGGATGTTGTATAAACAATCTCCCCGGAGCAGGAAAACACCTGTTCCCACACAGAGAAAGGATTTACCTTTTTATGGCCTGACTGCACACGGCTGTCCATATAGTCAGTATACTCGATAGATGTGGAATATGCTCATGTGTTCTTCAGAGGGAATGGCTGATGGGGGGGGGGAATCAGTCAGGCTCAAACTTAAAAACAAGAAGGTTTCCAAAGAACTTGTTGTGGTGAATCCACTTAGCCAAAAAAATGGATCGAAATCAGTTGTAGAAACGATAGTCTTTATATAAGGCTTCAAAAGGGGGAATGTATAACAAATAAACTGCTCGACATCAGAGCAACATATAATGGCTTCCCGAAAACTTTCTTCTTGCTAGCTAAAAAAAAAACCCAGAGTAACTTTCGTCTACCACAAAGGATTCTGGGAAACGCAGTTTTCTAATGAAAATACCTGTTAAATGCTCCCCTTTAGCAGAAAATTAAATCTATAATTAACAGCTCTCACTAAACATGTGACTAACACTTAAATCACTTACAAAATAACCAAAATGCTGTTATCAAACAATAAACTGCAATAAAGTTAAAACAGAACTGTTGCAGTGGTGGCCCTCTGTGCAGTCTGGGAATCCCTATGCTCCCACACTAATCTATCATTGACACGCCCATAGAGAAAGACCTGCTCCCAGATCTGTGCCTCCAGCTCATCTGCAGCGACTGCCCCGGGCTACACTGCAAAAAGTGAGAGCGGGATGTGACCAGATGAAACAAAACCTGAGCGGTTGTAAAGACACATTGGGAACGTATGGCTGTGCACAAGGAAGACAACAGCATAAACGTTTGGTTCGGTGATGTTTTTCATTCGTCATGTACATCACTGTACAAAGTTTGTGGATGCAGTCACTCGGGAATCTGTCATCGTATGATTTTTAATTTGATACGAGATGTGCGTCTACTAGAAATTTCAGATGAGTTTCAGTGTCGCAAGTCAAGTGTTCTGAGAATCTTGTGTGTGACTCTTATGAAGGAAATCACATTGGATATTCAAAGTCAGACCAAAGCGCATGTACTAAAAATCTTAGATCAATGGTCACAATCAAGCTTAACGGTCAAGTTTTTCTAAAAATCTAAAAAAACAAAAACATGGCAACATAAGATTTTTTTTAAAAAATCATACCATACGTTACACTACTAAAAATCTCAGACAAGTTTGAATCCCGATGACTTTGTCGTCAAGGTCAGAGGTCAATTTTCTGAAAATCACCTGGGATTTTCAGATTTATGCTATAGGTGCATCTACTTGGTGCCAGAGGGGTACTTTTATATAACCAAGCATGAAAGGTGCAACCATTTCCACTGTGTATGTCAGCATGGAAGAAACCAGCACTACCTCGGGTATCGTGTGTTTTAGGGCTGCATCGGTTATTCTAACAATCGAGTATTCTGTTGAATATTCCACTGATTAATCGAGTAATTTTAATTAAATTAAAAATTAAAGATAAAAAATGAAAAATCAAATAAATAAAGCTATGAATGTGATCTAAACTAAGGCATAAAAAAGTATCTTTGCTTTGTCTTCTTGGAGGCTTTCTGATGTTAATGGGGATAAAAAGGGTTCTGTTTTATTTCCTGAGGTAGATTCGGTGTGTGTTCATGTTTGGTTGGTTAATGCTTAACCCTAAACCAAGACATGATGGTGGAGATGGTAATTAACATTAATAATAATGTTAATATGAGTGATGGAAGAGATCCCTCGTCCTGCAGGCATTGTGTACTGTAACGTGGTCCTGTTGAAAATCCCAGTCGTTACCAGTGAGTCATGGGCCTTCAGTCATGAGGGATGCTCTCTGCAACATCTGGACGCCCCTGAACCTCAGCCGTCCCACCTCAGCAGCGATGGCGTGCTGCTTATGCAGTTCAACAACCCGACCACATTCAAAAAGGAAAGTTTGTTTGCTTTTGCCATCAGAATGTCATGACAGTGTGACTACCTGACAGAAAATGAGAATGAATCCACATTTTTGCACAGATTTGGCCTTTCAATGTGGCTACAATGTAGCTGCCATCACCAGTGTGTGAACGGGTGGATGACAGGTTGTGTAAAGCGCTTTGGGGTCCTTAGGGACTAGAAAAGCGCTACACAAATACAGGCCATTTATTTTACCATTTCAAAGGCATGTGCTCCTAATGTTTAGATCAGCTGTAAGATAAGATAACTCTTTATTGTCATTGCACAGTCATACAATAATACAGCAACACTGGAAACTGTCCCGCATCAGCACTATGTACAACACAGCAGCTCAACTTAATAAAGAAAAAAGAAATAACTGAAACATCCTGTTTCAGTTTAAGTGCTGTCAGCCTGGAGCTGTCATTTAAACATCGTATCAGGCTAAGTTTAAAACAACCTCTGGATGCTTGCTGCAGATGTTTTGTTGTGTAAAGCAAACGGTGGTGGACGAGCACCTACAGTTTGTTGGTCAGGTGGTTTGATGAAGGACTCCCACTAGCCTTTTCCTGGCTCCATGTTCCAACTACGACAGCATCGTATTCGCTTTGTTATCATAGTTTATGTTTTAAAATGCTGGCGGCGTAGGCGTAACTTTGTCAAGTTACACACACATGCTGCTCCTCAATACGTTTCTATTCCAGGTCTGTTTTTAGTTATAAATGCAGGTGAAGCACTCGCGTGACAACCGTGCGCCACAGAGCCGTGGATTAAAAAGAAATGTCGAAGCAAAGAGTTTGTGTCGAGGATTTTTTATAATCAGATTACTCGATGAATCAGCCTTATTATGTTTTCAGTGTAATGCATGGTGCGAAGTGCTGCACCTTTAAGCAATATTTAAAACTCGATTTGATTAACAAGGATAATAACTAACAGTCTCTTATAACTCTTAAAATACGTATAAAATTATAATATGCATTTTCTCTATAGTCACAAAAACACGTACCAGGGTGGACAGAGGAGCAATAGGACAGGATGTACCACGGCTGAAAGCTCGCCCCACCCTGTAAATATATGAAACCCATCAGGATGCAGATTTAATATTATTTCACGGCTACACCCGTATTAACTTTTGGGTTTTGTGCCAAGAGCGAACTTTTAAATAAAATAGACATTTTTATCAGAAGTTAACGTTTTCCTGGTTTCACATTGGTTTTACCATTTCACTGATTTAATTTAATGTATCCTTTTGTTTTACTTAATAAAAGTCTCATGTCAACTTCAATTTCTGTACAAAGTGCTTGCTCATTTTAATAAAGTCAACAGCTTGAGAACTCTTGGTATATAAAGCATACCATTATTTTTTTTTCTTTTCTTTTTTTAAATAAAACCATGACATTTTATTCTATTTCAAAATAATATCATTTAAATCTGATTTTAAAAAAAAAAGAAAAAAAAAAAGCTTTTCTTTGCCACCTTCGTCATGGAAAGAGTCCCTGCATGGCATTTTTGGGACAAGTGTCCACAAAACCCTGACAGTAACAGGGATGATGTTTTCTCAGCCATTTCTACTCATGTGAAGCACAACCGGCTAACACATGTAGACGACAAAAATCATTTTTAGTATTTTATTCAAGATTAAATATAAATAAATAAACGTAGCAGAGTGGACATGTTATCTTTTTCCAAATTCATGAACCATGAAGAAAGAGGTTGATCAGTGTGTGATATTTACTGAACCTGGTCGATGATTTCACTCCAGAAAAAGTATAACTTACTGTAATTTATGTGACTCGAGGAGAAGTGAGAGGATTGTTAGATTTCCTAAACAGTACCTGGGGGACGGGCAATTTGGGAACACAACTTATGTAAAAATGTAAATGTTTAAAAAAAGCTGTAGCACATCTGTGGGAACCCCAACACATGTACCATTAACACAGCGTTTCTTGGTCGCTGCAGATTTCTTTATTCACCACCAAATTTGCACTTTCCAATGATTTGCACTATGTTGTCAGCTCGAGCTCACTGCTACACCTTCACAGGCTACACCTTCACAGCTGGCAGCACTAGACTCCTGCTGCACACACCTTGATCCCAGCGTGCTACTGTGTGAAATCAGAGAGACATAATTATATGTTTGCTGGCATATGTGCCAGCCAGTTTCCCCTGGCACTGCCCACCCCGTTCCCTGTAATTGAGCCATAAACCACAAACCACACCCTGCGACCACATACCTCCATTCTGTGGCCTAGCCTACTCCTCCCCCCATGAACAAGACAGGAAATTGGCCAAAGCCGTCTGCACCCCTGGCCTACAGATTCTTGTATTTAAATGGTCTTAAGGAGCGATACCAGTGATTGATCCAGGCATGGCCTCTTTTTTTGTGATGGAAAGTGGGAAAGGATGAGCAGTCTGGTCGCACACTTTGATAGCTTTTGTCTCGAGTAACCCACTGGTGGGGGCGACCCCCTTTACCTGCAGGGACAAAACAGGCCTCATGCTTGAGGCATCAGTCTGCAGAACAAAAACGGAGTGTGAAGCAGGTGTTCCCCACAGAGAGCCTGTTTCAGTCAGACACTGCGAACACAGCTCTGAGCTAGTAAACCTGAGCTAGTAACCAACCACATGTAAAAGCCAGCTTACCTTTTGTTTGGTCTTGCAATGGCCTTAGTACCCTAGATACTGATAACGAGATAGCAGGTACCTCCCTCCGTCCAAACACCCACTTCTCCGTGTTGGCCACGAGCTCTGCCGCCATCAGAGATTTCAGCCAGATGTCAGTGCAAATGCTGAAATCATGTAAAGGCATTAGAAAGTGATGGAGCTTTCAAGCTGACAGGAAGGGTGACAAATTGGTAAAACCATACAGAGTGGAGAGCACCATCTTTTCCTTCTGGAGACAACCAGACTACCGGCAGATTCCCTTAAGTCCAGTGAAAAAGTGAGCTTTCAATGTGAGCAGCCAGTTACCTCTGAACCATTTTCCTTTTGTGTTCAGGTAACCTACAGAGCCGTGAACGCACCATCAGACATGGGCGAGTTTCAAAGTGGTGCAGTGTAAGTGTGGTGGGACTGGGCGGAGGGGGACACATCCTCAAAGTGATTTTGGAATGCAGCAAAATCAGATTTCTGGGCTTGTGTCAGATGGTTATCACAGCAGAGTGAGGTGGCAATGAATTTGGAATTTCAAGCCATAGCTAATGTCTTCTTCAGTCTTCTCACCAGAGAAATGGGCTCTGCCTGTCTGTGCTTTCAGCAGGTTGAGGTGGTGTATCTGTGTGGCTCCACCCCTGATCATTTCATAATCAGCATAGCTTACTCAGTAGCCCTCGCCACTAGGTGAGTAACTTTGAGCTGGATGAGTAACATCAGTGCTTTCTCTCTGTGTGTTTAGCACCTTATGATCGTGGGCCTGTTCATCCCAGTCTGAGGTCCAGAGTGCTTTGAAGCAGGTTATCATCAAGGATGTCTCTACATTGCTGCATTCGTCTTTCTTTCAACTCTGAAATATGCCTGCAGCAGGATGCTGCCACAACCATGCTTCGCTGTAGGGATGGTACTGGCCAGGAGCCTGGTGTCAGCGCTACATTCAGACCAAAGAGTTAAACCTTTGTTTTAGCCGACTAGACAGTTTTGTTTCTCATGGTCTGAGAGCCTTTTAGGTGCCTTTTGGCAAACTCCCGGCAGGTGTTTACTGAGGAGTAGCTTCTGTCTGGCCTCTCTACCACACAGGCCTGATTGGTGAAGTGGTGCAGAAATGGTTGTCTTTCCTCTACAGAGCAATGCTGGAGCTCTGTCAGAGTGAACCTTGGGTTCTCCGTCACCTTCCTAATGCCGCCGTATTTGTTGTGCTTTGGTTGGTTGTGCACATCTTAAGTTTTAAAACCACAGCTAGGTTGAGGACACAAATGTATGATTGTGTTGGTTTTTACCACCATTTTGATGATATTCTAGTGCAGGCGACCAGAGATATACAGACACATGAAAACGTGAGACTTTGTGGAAGAAAAAACAAAACAAAAACCACTCAGCCAAGTCTTTGCTTCCAGTTTTGAGTTGTCTCTCTGTATCAGCGTGTATGCGGCTTTATTGTCCTTCAGGAGAATAATGTGATGATATGGTGGCGGCTATGGGGCCTTACATAAACAGGTATGTGTGTGCCTTTCCAAATCATGTGAATCTGTCACAGGATGACTTCAATCAAGTTGTTGAAACATGTGACAGAAAGTCAGTAGGATGCACCTGTACTTCAATTTTGAGTGTCATGGCAAAGCCGTATGTTATATTTTAGTTTATTATTTTGTAATATGTGGATTTCAAACACTATTTTCACTTTGCCACTGTGAGGCATTGTGTGTAGAATTGAAAGTGAAAAATGAATTTGATCCATTTTGGAATAAAGCTGTAGCATGACAAGTGGAACAGTGTCCTGCTGTTAGGACGCACTGTGCTTTGAAGCAGTGTAGTGCATTTATTTTAGCCTGTGCAACAGAAAGATATGAGACCAACTAGATGAGCGATTAACTGGTTTGGTGAAATTAACAAATCTGTTTGAGGCATAAAGAATCGTATATTCAGAAGAGAGTGAAGCAAATTGAAGAGAATTCTAAAGATGCTTGAAATCTATTGTGAAATCGACAATTTCACTACTATTAGAATATACTCTCATATCAACAATCAGAATTTTTCAAAAAATAATTATGGGAAAGTGAAGGTTACTACAAAATGCCAAATCATTCTAGAAATCTTTCTAATTATAAAATATTGATTCCTCCTGTTTCACTTATTTATGTTCTGGAATCGATTGTCATATTAAAATATTAATATATTAGTAATTTCTGTAGGTTATCATTAACAAGAACACTGTGTTACTGGGAGCGTGTAAATGATTGGTAGGATCTACTTGTTCTTCCGCCTGTCACAGTGATATGTGAAATACGGCTGCAGAAATACATCACGGCTCGTGTCCTCGCTCGTTTTGTTGACAATAACAGCTGATCATAGACAGAGCCAGGACGCGGTTTGCGATGCATGTGGCAAGAACACAAACCTTGTCAAACACAAACAAAAGTAAATCATAACACTCAATATGATGATGAGGAGGAGAGGAACAGTTGCTGTTACGGCGACACAGAGTCCTTTGGTGCTGCAGGCACTGTCCAGGAACTGAGAGAAGATGTGGAGCTGTTTGCGACGTGTAGCACTGCTGCTTCGGAAAGCGACTCATGGCTAGGTTTACATTTTTGTGTCAATGTTTAAACAACTGGAATTCCCTGCATGCTTTAAACTGCGGAATCCCATTTGTTCAAATCTACGTTAATAAAACGTTTTACAATAAATAGCTGTATGAGTTTAACTTGGAGTAATATGTGTGTCAGTTCAGTTGGTAAGGCTGTTGAGTAGATCAGTTAAAGTGGATTATTTGAATGATTAGGCTTTAATGAGACAGCGTCCTTGCAGTACACTGTGTAATATCTACGCATGCATCACGAAGCTCGTTGAGAGAAGGTCAAGGTTTCACTGTCAGCAAAGCAAAGGGAGGCTGTTTTGAAGAAATAAAAATATCAAACATGTTTTGAGTTTTTCACACAATTTTTTGTTTACCACGTAACTCCGTATGTGTTCGTTCATAGATTTGATGCCTTTAGTGAAAATGTACGATGTAAATAGTCATGGAAATAAAGAAAAATGAGAAGATGGGTCCAAACTTTTAACAGGTAGTGCACGCTGCTTTAGATTTTCCAAGCGCATTAACTTTTTATACAAAGTATCAGATCAATATCATCAATAGTAGCCTGAATTTTTCTTTGTGTCAGGTCGGAATGGAAATCAGTGGTGTCGCACATCACTACTTTGTAACAACTTTAATTAGAACCTGTTACAAGATGTCTTTTTTTTTTATGTAGGAAGTTTTTTACAAAAAAAAAGTGAGTTAGCGCAGATCGCAGGGCTGCACGTGTCAATGCGTTAACGAGCTAACCGCGCTAACATGTTGACGCCGGGCAGCCCCACACACGGGGCGATCCGCGGTAACTCGCTAAGATTGGCTGAGATGTGCCACGTTAATGCGGTTATGGCGTTAACGTCATTTTAACGAGATTAACGCCGACAGCACAATTTCTTTTTTTTTTCTTTTTATTATCTGTCATTTATCTTATTTCATGAAAAATAAAGGAACATACCGAACAGTGGATAATGGGATACAAGTGCAGATGTGAGTTGGTGTATCTGTGCGACATAATGAAATCCCAAAAAGTTGATTCTGTTCGTCTGGACGCGGCGTTTTCAGAGAAATGTTTCGTCATCAAGTGACTTCTTCAGAAACCTAGATTGTGATGCTTTATTAATACTTACCATAGCATGTAGTACAGAAGCCTCTTCTTTTGCCTTCTATATAACATTTGTTTTGTGGATAAAATAGCAAAATATTTTATAGGAAATATCGAAATTATCGAAATATAAAAATTTGAGAAAATGAAAATTCTGTCAAAGTAAAGCACGAGGTTACTAGGGCAGATTCAAATGAATGAAGTTTGAACTTTGGCCAAAAAAGTATTTTTGTGTGTTTTAGGAGCAGTCATGTTTCCAAATAATTAATTTGGAAATTATTTTGCAGAGTTTAGCTAACCTGCACAGTCCTGTGGGGTGGTTAGAGTACTAGGTTTTCAAACCTGATGTCTGATACCTGATATGCTTAGAAAATGCTCAAAACTTTCAGTACCATGGGATGCAAAAACCCCAGTACATAAGAATCTCTCAGGTGGTGCCAAAAAACGACGACACACTGTTCGGTTGTCTGAGGTGGGCTGTCTTGTGACGTGGTGTCATCGTTGATGAGGTACAGTTGCTTAAATACTGTTTCTGTCTAGTTGCAGGTGAACCTTTTGCAGCCTCATTGTAGGACTTTTTAAAAGAGTTTAAAGTTTTCAGAGCATGTGCAGAGCCTTCTTGTGCGAGTGCAGACATCACCAGGTTGGCTGGCTGGCTGCTACTAATAGACTTAACTTACTAACATCCATCAGCATGTCCGCAGGGCAACAAACCCTTTGTGTTACGCTCTCCTTCACTTTGATTTGGACTTTGCTTTTCCTCACTTTTAGTATGAACTAATCCACTCAGTGAGATAATGTGGGTAAACATAAAAATTTCCACAGCAGCTGCAAACAGAATTTCTAAACCAAAATAAGGTGATAAGGTTACCTGCTATCTCCTGCTATCTCTTACGCAGAGACTCCTGTTGTTTTGTTGTTTTTGCTGGTCCCAGGCGCACACTTCCTCTGCCGAAATAGTTTGATGAAAGTGCTCAACATAATTCGAAGGTAGATTATTCTAAACTCAGATACTGAATGCCACAAATTCATTTTTCAACATTAAACGGGGCAGACGTGTCTGTGTGCCAGTGCAGCCATGGACCTGATGTTCCCGTAACCGTTGTGTTGGCTTTAAACACTTTTTCAGCAAAGCCTGATTTTTCTAGTCTTGGGGGACATCCCAAAGCTCTTCTTTGGAAATTTGCTCTTTTGTTCCTCCTAGCTGTCTTTTGAAGGTCACTCCATGACTGATAGGGAGACAATGTAACACTATGTCTTCTTTTACTGCATTGACAATATATTTGGTGTCATAGTTTTGCTGAAAAATGACACGGCTACCAGTCAGGTTCTTTCCACATGGTTTTGCACGGTTGATCAAAATCTGATATTACTTTTCTGCATTAATATATCATTAATTTTGACAAGATCCCACCACAACTGGCTGAAATGACTCAAACCATGACCGCCTCCACTGATTTTTACAAATGGCTTTAGACGCCTTTTCTGTTGACCTCTTCTGTAATATTTGAACCAAAAATTAAAAATGTGGATTTGTCGCTTTAGAAAACCTGCTACCACTGATTTCTGGCTGAGTTTCTGTGTAATCTGGCATACCTCTGTCCTATTTGCTTTGCTTAAGAATGACTTCTTGAAAGCCACCCTTCACTGAAATGAAACTATTTTGGATTAAGTTTGGCGAACAGATGGATAAACTGAAGGGTCAGATACGTGTCTTGGGTCCTGTGTCAAGTCTTTTCTTCCCTGTTTCTTGAGGACATGACTTTCAGATACTGTTCATCTGTAGATAGGCCTGCCACTTCTTCTGACCTCCATGACAGATGGCCGCCCCTCCCTGGAGGTTCTGCTGGAGGTTTCTTCCTGTTTAGAGGGAGTTTTTCCTTCCCGCTGTCACCAAAGTGCTTGCTAATAGTGGGTCACTGAAATTATCCACTAATATGACATGTTATTTTATGCCTATTAAAATTCCGCTGTCTTTGGGTTGGCTCAAATGTTTTGCCAGGCACCACATATACTGTATTGCCAAAAGTATTCACTCATCTACCTTCACATGCACATCAACTTGAGTGACGTCCTATTCTTAATCCATAGGGTCTGATATTGTGTCGGCCCACCCTTTGCAGCTATAACAGCTTCGACTCTTCTGTGAACGTTTTCCACGAGGTTTAGGAGTGTGCTAGTCATTCTTCCAGAACTGAGGTCAAACGGTGATGTTGGATTAGAAGGCCTGCTCTAACTCATCCCAAAGCTGTGCTGTTAGGTTGAGGTCAGGTCATTGTGCAAAAAAGTTCTTCCACACCAGACTTGCTCATCATGTCTTTATGGACCTTGCTTTGTACACTGGTGCACAGCCATGCTGGAACAGGAAGTTGCATAAAATTGTCCAAACATTAAAAGTTTCTTTAAGTGGCACTGAGGGGAGCAAAACTCCTGAAAAACAACCCCACAACATGATCCCTACTCCAGCAAACTTTACACCTGGCTCAATGGAGGCAGACGAGTACCGTCCTCCTGACAACCACCAGAACCAGAGTCCAGTGCTGGCGTGCTTTACACCACTGCATCTGATGCTTGCATTGCACTTGGAGTTGTAAGACTTGGATGTAGCTGCCCAGTCATGAAGCTCTCACTGTTCTTAAGCTAATTTGAAGACCACATGAAGCCTGCAGAAAGTTGGCGACCTCTGCACACTATGCACCTCAACATCTGCTGATCCCACTCTGTGATTTCTTTTTTGTAGCCTACCACTGTGTGTGCAAGTTGCTGTCGTTCCCAATCAATTCCACTTTGTGATACAGCTAACAGTTGACAGTGCGGTATTTAGTAGCAACTAGACGTGTTGCACAAGTGTGTGCTGCACCCTGAGCTGCAGAGAGTGACCCGCTCTTTCAGAAATGTGTTTGGAGAAGCAGACTTTGTGCCCACGTGCTGGATTTTATACACCTGTGTCCATGGATGGGATTGGAACACCTGAATTCAATGATTTTTATGGGTGAGCTGAATACACTCGGCAATATAGTGCACACAGTTAAAGTCCATGACTTCATGTAAATATGCTGACAATGAGCAGATTTTGAGCAAACAGGAATTTTCATCTTTCTTTTTCTTTGTGAAAACAACTAAAGGCAACTATAGGCTGATAAGATATCGTTCCATTTGAGATGCAGAAACCTTTTGGAGAGGAAAGCAGTGAAAGCATGCAGATTGCATCATGGAAAGCAAGACTGCAGTAATTGCAATTCAAAAATCCTTGTTGCATTCAAATGTTTTTTAGCGTGTCAAACATAAGTTTCCTGGGCTGAGAAGTAATTTCATATAACATCTTTGTGACGTGGATGAATTTGAAAGCGTTGACATCAGTGGTTACTAACTGTCACCTTTACAGTCTTCTTGGATATAATCGGTCTTCAGAATTAAAGATGCACCAAATGCATTTTTTTAAGTCTGACCCGCTGATTCTGATTCTAGTGTTTCTACTGAGACTATAATGGAAATCTGTAGATGTGCAGAAAGTTTCTAAAGCGTATATGAGTTTGGAGATGTGCACGCACATGTTGCTGGTGGTGTTTATGCTTTTCATTTAAATCTGGAATGATACATCTGCTGCAGATGTAATCAGTCACCAGCATCTAGCAATGGTTATGTCTGAAGCACACAAGTGTTACATGAAAGTGAAATGTGTGGAGGTTAGCATGTTGTGCAGATCTGCTGACTGTTCAGTGTGGGTGTGTTTGTGTTGATGCTCTGCTGGCTGCCACATTCAGCCTCATTTTAAGATGTCTGTACTTTGACTAAACGTCTCCTGTTCCTACAGTTTTCTTTCTGTTTCTTTGTTTTTTGTCCTCTGTGGAAGAGTGTATGCCCCACCCTTTGGTCTAAAGCAGTCAGTCTTTTCTTATCAAAGGGCCTCTCAAAGAGGAGCTTTTCTTCATTCAGCTCTCAAAATGCAGTGGCTGCCCTAACACTCCAACAACGCCCACACCCACCCGCCTGCTCCTCCTGCTCGCCTCCCACCGCGTTGTTTTTCTTTTTCTTTTTGGATGCATGCTCGCGTGTCATTCTGTCTGTAAATACAATAAGTCAAAAACTTGTGCTTGAATTCAGATAAAATGTCGTATGGGTGCAGAGCGGGTCATGGTAACCATGCAAGAGCATTTGCTATATCGAGGTCATCGAGGTCTTCAAAGCCAACGTAAAGAGTTATTGGTTGAAATGTACAAAAAGCCGTATATTTAGGAACTCTGATCCTTACAAGTGTGGTGTGTACTATCAACATACAGAGTACCTTATAAAGGTTTTAAATAAGCTATATTTAACTACCTTCACTGTCAGTAGATTAAGGTCAAAGGGATAATGTTATATAGAGCTATTTAAAACTGTTTGTTTGTTTTTAAATTGCCATTACTTGTCCTGACAACACATCAGTCTATACAGAATAGTATGTAGGGATTTTAAATAACAAGTTCACACTTCTGACCTCTCCTCCAAGGTCAAATAAGGTCAAACTTTCAGAAAAATGTTTTTATCTTTAAAACTGTGATTAAAATGACACTGCCTTTGTTTGTTTTGGCAACATTTAAGAAATAATAATGGTTAAAGGGGAATTCAAATAATTGTCTGGATCCAAATATCATGTCACCTTTGACCTCTGAGCTCACTATTACATATATATAATCATCGTATCTGTCTTTCTTTGACTGCAAAAGTTGTGATATCCCATGCAAGATGGCGGCACGTAGGCACCCAGCAGCTAGGAGCTCACAGTTTCACAGAGCATGTTTCTGTGTGAATGATTGAGGGTAAACTTAGCTAAACTTTAGTGTCTCTGTGTGATTAGACTGGTGCGTGAACGGTAGGATCACACTCACACACTGGAAGCACTGACTGTGCTGTGCAGAGAGCTCACAGTAGTGATCATCGCTGCAGTGTACGTACCACCTGATGCTAATGTTAGCGTGGCGGTCTCCCAGCTGTACACCGCAATAAACAAACAGTGCAGGCCTGTCCTGAGGGAATTTGTATTGTCGCTGGGGACGTCATCCAGGCTGGTGTTAAGTCTGTACAGGAGTATGTTGCCTCATCAGCGGAGGAGACGAGACTGTACAGCAAGGAGGTTAAAAAACTGGCAGCATGGTGGTGTGAACACAACCTGAACACAAGTCCAACAAAGACATCCTTAGGAAGAAACTGTTGGTGGCTTTTTACCACAGCACCATCGAGGGTGTCCTCAGCTACTGCATCATGGCTTGGTGGCAGACGGGAAAATGCTGCAGATCATCGGCTGTGCCCGACCATCTCTGAAGGACTTAACTGGCAAACAGTGACTCAGAAAACTGCTGCCCACTTGTCTCACCTTGGACAGCACCTGTTCAGCCTCATGCCCCCTGACAGGAAGTACAGGTGTTTAATAAGTAGGACAGCCAGGCAGAGAAATGGCTGACCGCTAAGCCCAGTGAATCAACCTACTGAGCTTCACTCACCCCCCACCTGCAGTCAAAACGCTGCCAAATGTAATGTTACATGATGGTACAGAACACTAGAATAACATGGTACAATGTTCAGTATGACTCACACTCTGTGGCTGCTGCTACCTACCAACAAGTGCATCATCCTTTTTAGTAGAGCAGTGTTTTTCCTCTATTTATACTTTTCTATTAGCTATTTTTGTTGTATTTGCTCATTTTTCTGTGAAATGAATCACGAGTGAACACATGTAAGGATGAATGTCCAGCTGGTCTGCTCACTGTACGAGGCCCAAGTACAGCGACATCTAAGCTGGTCTTTGTTTTTAAGATCAAGTTGTTCATGTCCAGGTATTTACAGAACAGCACTTATTATCCAGACCTGCTCCTTACTGTTCACAGACAAAATGCAAAGCTGTTCCCCTAAAAGTAAATACGGCCCAGAGAGAGAACTTTGGGTTGCTTGTTGTTTTGGGTTTTTTGCCACCTTGCTGTGATATCGTTGCCACTAACTGCTACATAATAAAAGACCAACCCTCAGCTTACAGCCCAGCTCACACTGTGGTCGAAGTCATTTCTCTTTCAGAGATTTTGACTTTTCAAAATAAATTTGAATTAATGGGCCTTTTTTTAGATGCTAGTGTGTAAAATTGTATGTATATTTTCAAAAAGCACAGATAATGAGGGGTATTGTGTTGTAGGCTACTTCCATTGTAAACATGAATCATGCGGGTTAAGTACACAGTGAAGTCGAGCTGATGCCATCAAATATGGTGCTGTCTCACTGAGCTGTGCTCATGTGCTCAGAGGTCTAGACTGCTGAGTTTACTAAGTCAGAACTAACAAGTAATTACAGCCTCGGCCTCAGAGGTTAGCGATACATGAACCCATCAAAGAATGACAGAAACAGTGCAGTAATGACCTGCTTTTAAAGATGTATTAAATCAATTCTTTCAGTTTTAATTAATTAATGGCACATTAGTTAAAGTAAAAATCAATATAATCCAATATAAAAATGAGAAAAAGTACACAATAGCACAGCAGAGTAGATGACAACATTTTGGGTTAGCAAGACAGCAACCCCCTGGATATTAAATCTTGTATAATTAATCTTTAATAATATGTTTGTCTGTCATTTTAAATATTTTCACAATATGTTTAGAATATGATATCTAACAAATTTGTCATTAAATTCAGTGTTGCTCTGGTAAATCTCCCAGGACATGGATCTTCCTTCATAGGGTTCTATAATACTGATTGTGCGGCTGGGATGATGTGTTGACATGATAAATGGACTTGTATGTAGTGGTCACTTTGTTCACAATACCACCAACAAACTGCTGTAACTAGGGCTGTTTGATATAACGATATAAGAACGTCTGTCGTTTCATTTTACGCTATCGTTTGTTTCATGGTGTCGCAAAATAAACAGTTTACGGCTGTTTATCGTGGTTCTGATGGTCGCTGTAGCAGCTATATTCATTTCTTAAAGTTCTCTCTCTTATATTTAAAATAACCACGCTACGGACGGACAAGGGCCTGTTTTTACGAGTTGATGTTAGTAACAACGACGGTAAACCCAGCGTGTGGCTCCGCCGTCTGCTTGTTTGTTTTCCACATAAACCTTTCACAATAAAGCTGAAGTTCCTGTTGAAATTTTTCAAAATAAGCTAAAATGATGACAAACAGAAGGACCCGTCCAAACAAATCGAGGACCTTGTTCCTAAACGCGGGGCTGCCTCTGTAGCATGGACATGGTTTGGTTATGAAAAGTCTGACACGGACCAGATAAAACTGTACTATGCAAATTATGGTGCAAACGGTCCCCACCTCAGAGTCAAACGCAACAAACCTCTACAACCACCGACGCAAGAATCACGCCAAAGAGTGTGAAGAGAGTTTAAGGATGAGAAGAAAAGAAGCTCCAAATAAACCTTAGACTCAGACGTTAGAACAGGCTTTTCCCCGCAGCACGCCGCGTAATAAATACTCACAAAGAAAATGGCGGCCGTTACAACCTCTGTCTAAAAATATATAGTTTCATGTATCGGTCAAAACACTCGCCTCCAGGTACACAACGCCCAGCTGGAAACACTTCATACAAGTCGAGCTGCCCGAGATTCACAGAATTTACAGAAAAGTAACATTTTTGTGATTGTATATGGTTGTCAGGACGATAAATGTCTTATATCAGTAGAGCAGGGCGATATGACCGAAAATATTTATCACGATATACATTTGAAAATTTGCGATAACGATATAACTGCCGAT